>NW_026859579.1:0-63294 GCF_026571515.1 Ruditapes philippinarum | reverse complement strand
AGTTATCACAGTTGACAATTTCTATTGAAAGTTTGTCACATTTTCTTGTGAATCTATTTCGCTTTTTACTGTTAACAACGAGGACTTGGGACTCGACAGAACAAAACAAAAGCATAAAAGTCTTAATATTCAGTTAAATTATGGATAGGGATTTTAATATTTTTAGTTATGACAATATTTAATTTTCTCAAAGTTTCTTATTCATGCTGAACATAAAGTAGACTGAGCCTGTATAATAGTTATACTTCAAAAACTGTGTATATACTATATATATTTACATAGACGTAGATATTACCCGTTGCTTTTTCTGTTACGATACATGCATCATTTTACTTTCACGAAATAGCACGAAAGTGTCACATCAAAGACATCATGATTATCGCCGTTTGATCCAATCTGCGGATGTTTCTATATTCAACATTTTACCATTGTTAAAATTATACAGAGGCTATGTTGCATGGCAGTAGCTGACTTTACAACTACTGAAATAGCATAAATTAGACCGAGCTTGCAAAATGTTCAAGTTACTTCTACTTAACGGTAGTGAAAATAAAATAGATTTGCACAGTCGTTTTAATAAACATGAATGATAGAGCATCAGTTACGTCGTAAGAAAGGGCTTAACATGTAGCGGTCATACACGTGTTTTATAACTTATTGCCTAAACCTCCAATATCGGAATAATATGTTTACTTGAAGTCAGCACAAGCCATTATGTCTCGGGTTGGGCGAACAAGGGGAATACTTTATTCATGTTTTTCCAAAACAATACATATCAAAACAAAACAATTACTTTGTGCCAAGGGTGATCTTTTAACGAATGCCCATGATTGGTGACATTGTATACCTTGCAGTGTATTTAAAGTAATTAATGCTTTCTCAGGATGTTTTTATATGTAAAGCTCATTCTATAAAACTTAATGATCGTGATGCGCCTTTCCTAAATTGTTTGATCCGTAATAGTGCAGAATTCCAAAGTATTTATTTAAGCTTCTCTAATATTTTGTGAGAAATTAAGACTGTGACACGAAATCAATTTTGTCTCGCCAAAACATGTAATATGGAAATAGAATATTCTTGATAAAGATCAAAGTAAGCAGGCTTTGTTTCTTATATCAATATATTTTGTGCTCTTATAATAATTTTCATAATTTTGTCTCCCATTTTTTTAACAATACAATGCGTTTACTTAGAAGTAATGAATTGAAATTATTGCTTTAAAACTAATGTTAGTTTAAAGGTAAATGTTTTCATCGTTTGCGGATTACGAAAGGAATAACATTTTCCAAAGTTTTTTTTGATAGCTTGTCACATTTTCGTGAGAATCCATTTCGCTTTTTATTGTTAGCGTGGAGGACTTAGAGGATATTTACATTCGACAGAGCAAAAAAGAAAGCATAAACACAAGCTAACTATTCAGTTAAAATATAAATAGGGTTTTTAATCTATAACATCTTTTTAGTTATGACAATAAAAAGTTTTTGATGATCTTTTAACTAATGCCCAAGATTGGTGACACTGTTAACCTTGCAGTGTATTTAAATAAGTTAATGGTATCTCAAAATGTTTTGGTATGTGAAGTTCAACGATTTCTCTAAAAATAAATGATCGTGATCGGCTTTTGCTACATTGTTTGATCCATAATAGACTAATAGTGCAGAATACCCAAGTAATCAATTACGTTTCTCTAATGTTTTGTTGAGAAATTAAAGCTTTGACACGAAATCTATTTGTGTCTCGCCAAAACATGTAATATTGATTGAAAATATATATGGAAAACGTTCAAAGTTAGCAAGCTGTTATATAAACATGTTTTTGGTTTAAAAATTGTAAAATGTTGAATGTTTAATAGCTGTCATTAAAAGTTTTTTTCTAAATAATAGAACTACATGATATTTGACAGTGAATTGAAAAATGATAAATCATTTTCATATTATGTTTGAAAACATAGGTTTAAGATGTTTATTTTTAGAAACCTGATTATTTACAAATATAATATGCAAACGACTTTTGTCATTTAGTAGGAAAATAATTCAAAACTTAATCTAACTGGATTCAAAACCACTTTCAGAATTCATAGAATATATAGTGTAATATTTCGCTGACGGATGACATTTTCTTACCAACAAAACAAGTAAAATATTCGTGATCAACCAGGCGTCGTTTGGATTACATATTGACAGAAAAAATAAATTTTGTATCTATACCGAATATCAAAATTATAAGATACAAAATTCATGTATGCTATTCTTTCTTTTATTGGACCCTTCTAGATTATTTTTTTAGCTAATTTGACATTAAACTTGTGTTAAAACCTTAACATAATTTAAATATAGTTTTTTAAATAATATTTTAACCTTTAAAATGCATTGAGAAAGCACAAATTCCAACTCATATCTATTTCTAAAATTAAAAACATTACAATCAAATAATAAAGCATTTGCAACGGAAAGAAAGTGAAATAAAGTTCATTCAAAATGCTCGCAATGTGGGTATACAAAGAAAATATGGTGATACTCACTAGTTCTCGTGTCAAAACAATAACAACAAAATCATGACGAGAAAAAATGCGATTACAAGTAGCAAAATATATAACTAGTATCAATAATCATTTCATAACTTATATGACAAATTCGAGCAAAGCAACATACGGCTTATGTATATATATATATCAAGGGGCATAACAGCAGTACATTTTGAATGCCAGATCTCATTCATTTATTACATTTTTCTAGATTATATTGGATATATCTTTATTTACTATTTACCTTGTTTGCCACAGGAAGACAAATTTTATACAGTAATTCACATTCAATTTCTGATGTTATATTCCAGTACTTTTATGACTTAGTCTAATAACGTCAAACCGAATGTGCTTTTAATAACTCATAACATAGATACAGTGTTAAAAAATGCACTGTCATTCTAACTTTTGCGTCAATCTTCTGCAATAGTGTGGTAAGTCCGTGCATTTTGATACCTCCATTGTTGTCTAGTCTATATTATACCAAACCCCAACTCTATACTGGAAATAATCAAAATTAACAACGAAACGTTTTATTTTTTATATCTGTTGAGAACAGTGAGGAGGTTTATATAGTATATGACATGAAAAATAATTTCAAAACAACAGTCATACTCCATTAATGATATTATATATTTGCATGTTTTAGATACCTACGTTATATATTATACTTCAGGCAAAAACAAGACGTCGAAATAATCCAAAAAGTAGCACGCTTTGAATATACATCTTTGAAAGGATAAATGATATGTTTGACAATCACATCTGAATATTCTCAGAATATTTCTTTCACTGAAAATTGCAGAAACAATACAACAATGTATTATTTAATTTAAATTGATAAAATATGTCATTTTGTGAATTTAGCCAGAACTGGTTTTATCAAGGACAGTAATAATTGCCGTCGTCTGCGTTTCATAACCAATAGTGGTCCTTACTTTTTCGAGTTCAAGACATGTCAGTGTATTATATTTTTCGAACTATTGCTGTCTGTGAAAGTGGTAGTAATTGAAGTAATAACAAATGTTGAGCTTTTTGTTCAATAACTCATATGTATGTGTTGACTATATATTCTAACATCGACAATATTAAAGATAGAAACATTTAAGTTAATGCGTTGTTAATCTTCGAAAATGTAAGCGGCTCGTTACTAAAAGTCTGCTCACTTTGAAATGTTAAAAAAATCATATATTAATGGTTACTGAAAAAAAATAAATAAAGGGTCTATAAACAATATGGAGTATCATGTATCCGATCCGATGAATTGGTCCATAATGGAAGGTCTGTAATACTTTGACAAAGTTGTTTGTATGACTTATTTGTTATTTGATGAACTGTTAATTTAATGATATAATTACGTATTTGTTTTATTCTGAAACTTTTGTATTGACATTATGCCTTAGCTTAGTTACATTTTAATGTTATTAAGTAACTTTGAAATGATTGAAATATCTCGCGTTTTTGTTTTCGAACGCCTTCGTCATTGAATAAATATAGTGTGTTAATAAATAAGTGAATCGCAGGGTCTCTATAATTCACGATTTTTGTTAATTATAAACATTCGCCAAGGTAATATATATCTCCTTAGTTTTTTTGCCAAACGCAAGTTTCATTTTGAAACTATAAGTATGATCGTTCATGTAAAGATAAAGCGTTTACTCAATTTTACTTTTACACATATTTCAATGCTTTCATGATGTAAATCATTTTAATCTTGTTTGTATTATTTTTTCCGGGCAAAAAGTTTTCCATTATCGTAATGCAGGTGACACTTTGAAGACAAATATAACAAGATTGATAATTAAACATTCGAGTGGATTGTAAGCATTTATTAATTTCAAAAAGAAAAATATATTTAGAGTTAGACTGTCTGAGAGAAGAAAGAAAAAGGAAAATACATATTATTTAAACTAATTTAAAATGTTAGCGCGAAGAAATTCAACTTATTTGATTTATGATCTTTATCAATTAGACCGTCCACGTTAGAATGAATAGATGCTTAAACCGAAAGATAAAAAAGACCAACAGCAACAAAATAACCCAATGAGTTGTGCCAATTTCGATTCTGATGACGAATTTCATTGAAGCTTGTAGATATGTAGAAAGACTATTATTTTCAAACTAGATAGGCCGTTCAATTACTTATAGAACAATAGTGTAAATAATAATATGAACTTTGCGTCATCTCTGAAATATTTGTAACAAATGTTATAGTTTCTTGTTTTCTCCACCATATGTTATAAATACTCAAACTCTTTTTAACTGAAAACATTGTGCCAAATGGTATCCTACAAGTTGGCCTAGTAGTCCTACATGAAAACTGCAATATCACGCCTAAAGTTATATTTCATGTACTTAAATTTGCTTTGATACAGCTGTTTGTAAGGTTATTTGTTTAATACATCATTTCCCGTCAGCTTCCACTTGTTTAGTTATGACACGTATTCGCGTATTAGTACAATAAACCGTTTTCTTTTAAGGCTATAATATGTCAACATGAAGGCTCCAGTATATCTGATTTATAAACATTTTTTTCTGCTTAAAACACTGCAACCAGTAGGCGATGGTTTTCAAAATTTATTGTTGACTGCTTTTAGATAAATATAACGAACAGATGAATATTGCTAATGTTTCTAAATAATAATTCATATAGATATCTAGAATGTAAGATGAAACAGAAAAAACGGTGGTTAAATGTTAATAATAAAAACGCAAATATAAAAAAAATCATATATATCAAAAGTCAATGTATATGTATATTTACAAAACAATCGTTTAAGATTTGGCATTCGTCATTGTGATATAAATTCGTATTTTTTTGTGTATTGTTGTTCAGTTTGAATTATTTTTTATAATTGATATAAATATTAACAAAATATATCATCTATATCAAACCATTTTAGTCCAAATAATCCATTTGTAATAGAATCTAATCTTGACAAGACTTAAGTTGCGTCTTAGATACTATGTCCGTCCTCATGACCATCCAAACAATCCGATATTCTCTGACAATATTTTGTACTTAGCCTTATATATGAAACTGCCAATTTCGCAACATCATTGTGTTGTTCTCTAGCTATACGTGTATTTCTTATCTATGTCTTACTTTCCCATTGTGCCCTCTTCAGTTCTGGTTGGTGTCCTTCTGGGCTTCTTGCCGGTGGTTCTTTGTTGTTTGGTTATGTTGCTGGATGCCTTCATTGATATATCACTCTTCCTTGTTAATGTTTGTTTTGTTTATGTCGTTGAAAAAAGTGCTTCATGCCGGATTTCCAAATACATATATCAATTCAATGAATCTTAGCAGTGGCTTAAATATAAAACAAAACAAACTACCATGTTAAAATGAAGGACATATTGCTAAATAAAATGTATATCAAAATACTTCGTATTCTATAGTTAATGTTATTTAAAATAATCATTAGGAAGCCTTCAATGTTATTGTTTTGTACAAACGATTCAGTGCTATTTTATTTCACCTAATTGTATGTTACACTAAATTATATGAATATACATTGTTTTGATTTAGATAGTTTTTTTCATATCCTGAATGTCATGTTTCGGTATAAAAATAGTAATATTTCACCCATGCCAGTTGAGATTTGTCCTTCAATTACTCATATGCATATGCAGACTAAGAATTGTCATGGTAATATTCACGCTAGGGACATAAAGCCAATATGTTTAATATCTCTAGAACTAGAATGTTGTAGTAAATATATGCTGACTTCTTTTTTTTCCGATAGCGGCAATCATTGACAAAACAATGATTTGCTTTATAAACACCAGAAATTGAATTAATCAAAAAATTTGTTTAAGTGTACTTTGTAATATTAGAAATTATAGACAACGTTTTTTATTGTTTTGATATAGATATTCTAGCTTACTTGATGTGCAACAAAATCTCAAAAGTGGTAACCGTATAACTTCAACGATAAAAGATGCATATTAAACTCCTTCGTCATATATCTAATATCTAGGAAATAAATGATAGTAAAAATAATAATAATAATAATAATAATAATAATAATAATAATAATAATAATAATAATAATAATAATGATAATAATAATAATAATAATAATAATAATAATAATAATAATAATATAATAATAATAGTAATAATAATAAAACAAATGTAAAATGTTATCTATAGATGATTTATAATCCTTTAAAAGAACTTTATGAATGAAAAGATGCATTTTGTACGATAAGCGTACCTTTCGTTGTATTTATCTCGACAAAGAGAAATTTATATGCAAAATGATGATAAAATAATTATTAACTATATAAACCAATACAGTTCATGGTGTTCAGATCATGTTTGTATTGTTTTTGATATATTCACATGAATAACTTTTATTGAAAAATATAAATAATTTACAAAATAATTCTATAATTAAATGATATGGCTTTTCAAATGTATTTTTAAACATATCAAAATATTTTAGGTAAGTATTTCATTTCAGTTTATTTTATATGAAAATGCATTTATCATACGTTGTTATTGTAATGTGCAATTGGCAATATGTTTAAATATCCAAAATGTATAGATGTAAGTTAACCTGTAAAACTGTAGGAACAGTTTTATGCAGTACGAAATAGCAGCCGGTAAAACATCATGAATGCAACCTGACTAATTAAAGGTTTAAGATAAGTATTTCCCAAGGATGACTAAGATAAGTATTCCCCAAGGATGACTAGTATTTCTACGCGTGACATGTAATTATATGTCCTTATTGTTTTGAGTCTATTTACGGCAGTAAAAAGTGTCAAAAATCTTTATGAAACGTTATTCACACAAAGAGTACATATCCTACAACTGAGATTGCTTGATAGGACGTAAATTAACATGCCGAATTCTGGTCTTTAAGACTTTTTTGGTACTAATTTTCTGTCGTATCGTTCAATATGTCATAATCATGTCTGCACGCTAGATGTTTGTGTATTCAATGAAAGTGCGGGGCATACAGAACTCACATTTTAAGTGATAAATTGGGAGGGAGGCAGTGTAGCATATGATATGATTCAAAATTATTAAATATATTGTTTCAATACCATTATTGCCTGTGTTTACTTCAAAGGTGTTATATATAGAATCATGTATTGGTAAGGAAATTTCCCATCACTATTTCATTTGGTTTTATCGAAGGTTTTCGCGTATATGTCACTCTTTACAACGTGTTATAACCAATCACTAAAAAAAGTGCTTTGCATGACTCTGATTAATTAACGAACAATAAACATCGTGGACTCTTTGTTGTAATATTCTTTTTGGTACACGCGGTATAATCCTGAGTGCATAACATGTTTCAGGTTTGATTCTTAAGCTTCATTTTCAATTTTCGTTAAAGCAGCGTCTGTGTGATATGGATTATAGAAGACATGCACGTTTTATTTTGTCCTGGTCGTGATTAAAATTAAAAAAAAAACAAAACAAAAAAACCCCACAAACAAACAAGAAAAAACATTAAACCAATCAATTTTCAATCTGCAACGCGTGTTTACGTTAGGACACATGAAATTATTCTGACTAGAAATCAATTTATCATGCAACAATGACAGTAAATTTTTTTAAGAAAAATCTCGTTGATCAAACTAGCAAAATGTTACAGTTACTGCAAAATTATATTCTTGAAAAACTTACTTGCAAGAGAAGTTCCTTACTACATTTATTGAATTTCAAATATTTGTTTTGTAAATTAAGGTTTGGGACAGAAATAAATTTATTGTACTTTTTGCTACGTCTTGACGTTTTTCAGTAAATTAAATTATAAATAAATTACCTTGATGGTTTTACACAAATATTTTAGTTTATATGTTTGCGAATATTCATTAAATAACAGATACTGGCAAAAGTATTGCTACTATTAAATTGTTTTACCTTTTTACATCTTAAAATCGTTTTTTTATAATTTCTCCATTTTTATAAAGGCAAAGAAGGAAATTTAAACCGGCAAGCAGACTTTAAATAAATCATAAAATGATTAAAGATTAAAAAAGACATAAATGAAACAATTTTATTTTAATTAAAATAAATCGAGGGTTTACCGTAATATTTTTAGTCAGTCTCTAAGAGTAAGTTTTTTTGAAAAACTTTTCGTTTATATTCAAGAGTAGATTACTCGAAATCGACCGATGCGATATCTCATTTTATTTTAATATTTCAAATTATTTTTTTTGTTATTGTACTCTTAGTCATTATTTAAAGTTTGAAACAATTCTGTCCAACATACACTTTTTTATTCTTCATATACTCACTGACATTTCCTTCCAAAAGGGGCATATCTGAAGAAAAAAAAATAATTGCGCATAAACAACAATAGAAAAAAGCATGTTCCATCGACTTTCAGATATTTCGTACCATGACGTGGAATTACGTAACACGAATCTACATCCAATTAGGTGCTGCTTGCTACAGATTTGAGTTATATGCTCATAAAATCAAAAAAGAAATTGATTCAATTTTGATTCTCTTTAATCAAGCGATATTTAAGAATAATCTGTTGACTATTTTAAGTTTCCCTTCTTTGCCTCTTGTAATTATGAAGAAGCTATAGAAAACGTCTTTAACTTTATCAAAGTTATTTTTTAAAACATTATTGAACATTAAACGAAAATGGTTTTCCTAATATCATATTGCATTTCACCTTTCTTCTGGGACATTTTCAACATTGATAAAGGAAACATCTATCAAGGCTTTCTTTATATGCGAATTAACAATTCCCTTTTCTATAAGGTGAACAAATAGTCATGAAAAACAAAGAAATAACCAACGTTAAGATTGATTATATTTCATTTTCCTTTGACATTTTGACTGTTGTCATTTGTTCTTTGACACTAGTTCTTCCTACTTCATCATTCTTATACTTTTGTAAAACAAGTGGTTATTCTTTAGAATGTAGCCTTATAATGAAACATTAATGTAATTTAATAACTATTTAATCGATGAAATGAAATAATTTATATTTGTATTAACAAACCGAAAGATGAAATGAAAGCATTTTAAGTGAGACTTTCAAATATAGATATTTTTGAATACATTATGAAATATATAGTACATGCAAAGGGTAAAATTTTACATTAAATCTTTTATAATTTCTTAACATTTGATTAAACTTTTTCCCCTTTAAACTTGATATAACTGTCTGGTTTTCGAGAATAAATACTTTTTGATAAATTCTATATATCTTTAAAATCTATGGACCTATTATTTAAACAAAATGCATACGTTGAAATATTGTTCGTTACCCGATATGTATGTAACGTACAAGGTATCGGGTAATAAAGTTGTTTTTTAAACAATACAAGAAGACAGTATTTTGTTAAACTTTTATAATAGCAAAATTTGTTTTGTTTGGTTTTACTGCACAACTACATTTAAGGTCATTTGGTGCAGGAACGGGAAAGATCTTACGGCTAACATCGGGTGTTACAAACTTAAAGCAACGCAAGGGGGTTAGGACATTATCATATAAACTATTGAAGTGTTCTTTAAACATAACAGTACCAATATAATTTAAAAAACGTCGTTTTTTTATAATATTGCCTACAGGACACCAGCTATGTAGACCCAAAATCGGATAGAAGTCTAAAAGCCCTGTGTGAGACTTTTGACTTTATCTTTCTTACTCTCAGCGCCACCTTAAAATGCATTATAATACATTTGGATTCACTTTATAGTATAATCTAACTTTATTTCATGATAATATTATTTATAATGTAACGTTACAATGTATAAAGCTTTATTTTCGCTGTCTGTCGATGATTAAAGTATTGTTTATTTAATTGAGAAAAAGAATTACAGATTACTTAAAATAAAAGAAATTTGACAGTGTATGTATATCATCAAACAGAAGTCGGGTTGGTGTGAAATAATCGCTAAACATACTAAAATTAGCATTGGAAAATTTTTTCTCGAACATTCTATTTTGTTTTCTTAATTGCAAGCATTCATGTATAATCTATTGCATGAAATCATTCAAGAAACTGCCCTAACGTTAATAAACATTTAAAAATACATATTTCATCAGATATATCGTTAAATGACATTAAGACTTTGGAAATAATGAACACTTGTAATAAAACTGGTTTGACACATGCCGTGATTTCGCGGCATATCATAAAATTGTAGTGTAACTAATAAAAAGTTATTAAAACAACAAACAAATTGTTTTTAGCAAATTATTTACATAGTCGGTGTTTAAATTAGGGTGAAAGATGTGTTTTGAATGTCATTTTTTTAAAAAGCAAGCAAGTAGCAGGTTCTAATTAAACTTTACATTAAAGAAATCTAACACTAGATCTTATTTATTTCTATTCATAGACATACACTGCTTGTTTCACGTTAAATTAACCTTAAATACGAAGGCAACATTTCTTACTTATGAACAGCTACAAAACATTTCCATTTATATTGTGTTGTTCTAAAAATTGAAAACAACCTTTAGGCTCACGACTTTATTAAGAAAAATGGAACATAAGAGAAGCCTTGGCACGAAAGTATGTTTTGTGTTCATTTTGAGAAATATGTTTGCCTGAATTGTGTAATTGTCATGTTTTTCTTTGGTGACCTGCTCGGCTTCTAACTGTATTCTGTTATTTGTTGAGTGATACTTTCTTTGAATTCCGTCCTATCTTAATCGGTGTGATTGTTTATATTTGATCGATGTGAAATGGAAGAGTACCCAATATAAATTTTTCGATCTGTTTTGCTTATTTACATTCATATACCAAACCAGTGTTAGATTGCATAATTATGTTAAAGATAATAATAAATAATCAGATGGATTTCAGTCGAATAAGCATTACTTTTTCAAAATGAGGCAGACGTAGTACAGTTGTATTGTGCCAGAAGAAATATAAACTTTTACCAAATTTAGAGGTCACAAGATCACAAAAGTCCTGCAGGTTATAGCAGTTATCCAACATTTTGTATTTTGTAGCATAAGACAAACCAAACAAAAAACAGATTGTTCAAATTTAAAGTTTTATTTTGATACGGTCCTTGTTAGACAAAAATATTTTGACAAAGTGTGTTTATCGCCAAAGAAAACGAAATTAAGATTTGATCCATTAAAGTGTTTATTGGAGTCAAACACGTAATGCATCAAATCCCATTAAATACAGTTTGCTAGCATATACTGCTTAAAACAAGAATGTCAATAGAGTTTGAAAATTTGCCCAAATTTGCTACCTTATGCTTGAATGAATGATTTTTCTGCTCATATTATGTCTATGTTTAAAACATAATATATGCTAAATTTTACATATCATTGATTCATGTATAAACTTATATCATTACGTGGTACAGGAGACTATAAAAAACTAAAACGCTCTTGTCATTTTTATAGTTTATTTCAAATGACAGCATATGGAAAATGCTTGTTAATCATATGACATGATTCAGTTGAAAAACACTAAGGATGTATAATATAAAGAAATAAAAATAACTTTATTTCGTTGAAAACACGACGACATGCGATGAAACATTTGTTTAGAACAACTAAAACGTCAGAATATTTGATATTTAGAATAATAAGAAACTTCTCATAGTGGTACATCTCAAGAATTTGTGTTTTGATAAATATCTTCTTCTAGATCATAAATCTTTCCTTTTACGCAATTACATATCCAAAATATTTTTCCTGGTGTGAAATGACTTTTGACATTCGTTTCATTAAATATGTAAGTTGTTAAAAAACGCCATTTTACTAAAACACTACATCACCTCGAAACTTAACAATAAGTGTTTTTCTATATACAATGTATTTAGTTATATATTTAGAAGTACACAAACTTGTTTTACAAGAGTACAGTGTATACAGTATTTAATAAATTTATTCATCATAATCTGTAAAAAATATTAATTATTATTTCGTTTATATAAATTTGATTTATCAACACAGGTAAAAGTGTTGCTTTATCAGAATTGCTTTCAATCAATGAAAAGTGTAATCCGACCTAAACAAAATATTTTACCCAATTTTAAACAGGAATGATAGATGACACTTATATCTTTTTGGCGTATTTAATAAAAAAATATATCATTTCAAATAACAATTAAAACATTTAAACATGATACATATAATAATAAACGTATGATCCTTTTTTTTGCTGATTTAACTTTGTATCCCAAGTTTAAGAATATTTGAATAATCATAACTCATTATAATAGTGATGGTGGTTTTTCTATTTCCGACTTGTTTTTAAACACGCCTAAGGCTGTATTCTTTAAAGAAATATTGCTATGAGTATAATGCTAAATTAAATGAGTATAATATCAAATTGCTATGAAAACTACAATGTGCTCTGAACATTTTTGCAAGAATTAAAGAATATTTGCCTCTAGTGTATAATCTCTTGACTATTACGTAATTATATACTTGGAAATATGCATATAATAATAACGCATATTTAGTAACACTTTTAAGGTTATATGGCGACTTTCTTGCAAAGACATAAAATGCAATTTGTGCATTGTTTCAAGAAGGGGCAAGAACATGTGTGGACAACCAACCTGCCGTGAGCTTGCTGGTTAGCTTTTTCATATTCTATGTCCCTGGTGGAATTTGATTATACAGCGGCAAGAAGCCTGTGGCTTCAAGCCAATAAATTAAATAAGTCGAATCATAATATTAATCTTTAGAGCATAGTACAAGACCTTTAAGCATACCAAAACCATTTCAAATGACAAATCTAGATTTTAGAGTAACTAGCCCCAAATTAGTAGTTTGGAAAAGAACGACTGTTTTCTTATAAATTACATAAAATACTCGTGTCATTAAAACTATGAAAGTTAATTAGCACGTTTTCATTACTACAGACAGAATAAGATGACTTAAGAATGCAGACCAAATTTATTCTTTGTTAACCAGCTTTTGCTTTCGAAGATCATTAGTTTGTTCATAAATATAGTTTCTGTTTAATTTGTGTAAACGTCGGAGCTTATGACATTTTCTGTTCATTACCCACGCTCTTGTCGTTTTGTTTTATTTCGAGACAGATAATTTGTTACTGTCACATCACATTTGCCATTCAATATTTCATTATCCAGTCCAGTGATTACACTGAACATGTCGGTAATTATATTTATCAAATGCTCATTCCTGTCGACAGCATGATGTTTGATGAGAATAAGGATTGAATAATCAATACTTTCCTTATTTCAAAGACACCTTAATGCGTAACATAATCAGATTATGCACAATTGCCATTTGTAATATAACATCTATCGCTTGTTATTATATATATTTTTATACATGTTAATTCATACGCGACATTAGTTTTTTATTTGATTCTTGTTTAAGGATATAAATATAACATATTAAATAGCTCTAAAAACATCTGGGGAAAGAGTGATCCAACGGAAGCAGTTATAACATCAAAATTACATGAAAATTTGAGATTCAGTTATATTGAGTCTGTACATGAGAAATAATGAAACAGTGCAATATCAACAACACACTAGTACCTGCTTAGAAAGTCTGCTAAAATTTTACAATTGTTATTGATCACTTTGACAATTTCTTTCTTTGAAATAACACTCAGATATAAGTGTCTGTCATCTAAAAAGCTGGACAATTATTTATCTTTTTTTTGCCAAATGTCAATTCGCAAAAATAAAAAAATTGTGATTAAGAAACAGGGTGACGAATGATCTGCTTCGCGAACAAACAATGATTTCCGTGAGAATTTGGTAGTTACAAAATCTTGTCAATATCAAGGAATCACTTTACGAAAAGAATTCTGATTTCAAACATCTCTTTATAGTTGTAAACAGAAAAAAATCTAAATTGCGTTCTTTGCAATTGTGTCCTCTCCTGGTTTCAAGTGGTGAAATGTTTGGACCTTGATGGTGATTCTGTGATGCTGGATTTTGTTTAGGACTCATTGTGGCTGAAATAAATAGAAAAAAACCCATAACATTGTAACACAGTAAAGGGTTAAATATTTTGCCAATAATCATTTTACAATGTCCCCGCAATGCGGTTCCGCTGAAATAAAGGAGGAGTTGCTTACAATAGAATAATCCACTTTTGACATATATGTAATACATTATGAAGAAAAAAACGAACTATTATTTTTGAATCACATTAAAGTTATTTACAGTTCTGCAAAAGTTTTATGAAAAAAAATGGCGTACATCATGTATGATTTTCGCCCATTCGACAGTCTTTTTATGAAGGAAAAATGTACTGTCTCACTAAAACGGAACTAATTTTGATTTACAGATATGTGGCTCTTATTGTACTTTCTATATGCTACTTCTATATTTCAATTTATCATTATTTTTTATTTATTGATTACTACATTTTTTGTGTCAATGACCTATTTGTAACTGTCAAACAGAATGTTTTATTCATACCTCACTTGTCCTCTGTATTAACTGATCTTGACTGAAATTGCATTATCTAGCCCCTTATTCCTGTCATCACAATAACTTGTAGCCTTAAGTGAGGGTTATTATGTTGCCTTGAGGTTATTGAGCTAAATTTAATCTGCAAACATGTAAATTAAGTAAGAGGAAAAGGAGGATAAGCAGACTTTGTTACTGTAGTTTACTATAGCACAACTTTTCAAATGCAGTTACAAAACAATATACGTCAAAGAGCGTTACAAATAAGCAAATATTTACATTTGTTGTCGAAGTCCTAACTTTTAACTGCATGCAAAGCCTTTGTAATTTGACATTTAAATGTTTTTTCGTAAAAAGGAATCATTTTTGCGACCATTTTTGATAATAGTTTTTTTTAAAGTTAACAACCTTTATGCGAAGCCTCCTTTAAAGAAGGTTTAAATAAATCGATGGAAATTGTTGGATTGTACTGAATAGTAGATACGAGTAGAAACAAACTATATATTCTTTTTTCAAAAATATCACGGTGGTAATTCTTATGTATGTTTTTTACAAATGTTAATAATTATATACAAATAACTTTGGAAGCAACATAGTTCATTATGTAGTATCAGACAAAAAGTTTCACATATTTGCTTTTTTTTACCATTGCTTTTATCAAGAAATTTAAGGAAACATATCAATGTTTGTTGGTAATGAAACATTTTCAATTTGATAAATTTAAAATTTAAAATTAACTAAGTGATCATATTGTAAAAATAAAATCATGTGAAAGCCAAAACAAAATTAATATATGGAAAATAATTATAGCAAGTTAAAACAAAGTTAAGAAGTTACATATCAAAAACAAAACAAATAATGTGCCAGGTAATATATTATCGTTTTAATGAAAGGTAGACTTGCAAATACAATGCAACTTTTTACTTAGATGATAGATGTCTGATGTGATATCCAGCTTTAATAAAGCAATTGCGTGTGTAGGATACAATTGTTGTAGAATGAAAGAACAAAAACCGGTAGAACATGGTGATGCTCCCCGAATATGTATTGGACACAGGAAGGTATACCTCTTGTAGTGTCAGAGTTATATCAAAGACAAGGTTCAAAGTGTAAAAACAACCCAAATGTTGTGCAGGACACATTGTCTCAATATGGTGATCATTTCTGTGAAATAGTTGTTAAATCCGACTTCAAGTAACAAAGTTATGGGCTGGACTCAATTTTGCTGCAAGGTCATGCTGTGACCTTGACTTTCAAGGTAGCGACCCAAATGTTGCGCGCGACACATTGTCTCAATATTGTGATCATTTCTGTGAAATAGTTTTAGAATCCGACTTCAAATAACGAAGTTATGTGCCGGACACGATTTTGCTGCATGGTCATGCTGTAACCTTGACCTCCAAGGTAGCGACCCAAATGTTGCGCGCGACACATCATCTCGATATGGTGATCATTTCTGTGAAATAATTTTAAATTCTGACTTCAAATAACAAAGTTATGGGCCGTACACGATTTTCCTGCAAGGTCATGCTGTGACCTTGACCTTCAAGGTAGCGACCTAAATGTTGCGCGCGACACGTCGTCTTAATATGGTGATCACTTCTGTGAAATAGTTTAAAAATCCGACTTCAAATAACGAAGTTATGGGCCGGACAGGATTTTGCTGCAAGGTCAAGCTTTGACCTTGACCTTCAAGGCTGCCACCCAAATTTTGCGTGCGACAAGTCGTCTCAATATGGTGATCATTTCTGTGAAATAGTTTTAAAATCCACCTTCAAATAATGAAGTTATTGACCTGACACGATTTTGCTGCAAGGTCATGCTGTGACCTTGACCTTCAAGGTAGCGACCCAAATGTTGCGCGCGACACATCGACTCAATATGGTGATCATTTTTGTGAAATAGTTTTAAAATCCGACTTCAAATAACAAAGTTATGGGCCGGGCAGGAATTCGGGACGTACGACGACTATATGCTCCCCCGAAAATTTTTCGGGGAGCACTAACATGTCATAACACAGTGCACACTGCACAATTGCATGATCGTTCAATAGATTTACGAGTTCTGCAAAATATGAAATTACGACTATTCACTAGACTATTACTATATCAAAACTGAATAGCGGCAATAAATGTGAATTAGCATGACATTAGATTTTATTAAATTAATTAAAATTGACTGTAAAGTGAACACATTAATTTAATGAAACATAATTTCTAGCATTTAAAAGGCGCAGTCAGACATGCTTTTCATATGATATGCAATAACACATATAAACATTTACTTACATTTTAAAAGCGATATTCATCAACAATAAAATTACTTGTAGCATCATTTCAAGGACAAGGAGCATTAACGATTGATTTATTCCAGTATTAAAGAAGGAAGGAAGGAAGAAATGAAGGAAGGAAGTTTACATTGAAAGTAAAATATCTCATTAAAATAACGTTTCAAAATAATAATTGTACCCTAAAACCTATGAAACATTAAGATTTTTAACAAGTCAACTCGTCTGAAATATTCTATATCAGATCAATGTACATGTATGTTGGTTTAGACTTTATAAATAATATCATGTGTCATGTTGATATATCACGATTTGTATAATTTCATATTAAATTTTTATGATCTATGTATAAATAACTATTGGCTGGCATTTTCCAATGTAAAGTCCTAAAATTGAAAGTAATGACTGGTATCTCTTTAGATGTTATGAATGCAAAGACGCATAAGAAAATAATATAGCTCTGTTAAATATGAAACGTGACATCTGTGATTAACTTAAAACCTTAATTTGTTAGGTTTCACAAAATGGTAAATGAATTTGTTACATTGTATGCTTATAAAATATTTGGTAAGTTCGTCGGTTATTTTTAACCTTCTGATGAAACTCCACGATTGTTATAAAAAGAAAGAAAAAAGACATCCTTTAAAGATGTATTTTGAATAGTATCTTGAAACGAAGTTCTAATTATATTATCAGTCTTTATTTATTACATTTGCTTCATTCCTTCCAAAATCACATTGACATTCTTTATAACTTCACAGAGCTAATACAATGTTAGAACCAATAAAATATTGTATTTCGTCATATGTTACTTGACTTAATCCGGCCATGCAATGCAAATCGTTTCTAAATGAAGTGAATTGTCAGTTCTGATGTCTTTAATCCAAATGAGTGGCAAATTTAGAAAGTATTAAATAAATCATTTTTGACCATCAAATGCATATTTTATATATACAGCAAACATCATGTTTTTGACAGGAATGGGCATTTGATAAATGTAATTACCGACATGTTCAGTGTAGTCACTGGACTGGGAAATGAGATATTAGATAACAAATGTATTGTGACATTTACAAGTTATCTGCCTCGTAATAAAACACATAAGCTTGTATAATCAATGAACTGTAAACATATCAACATCGTAATTTCACAATACTTTGCAACAAAAAATAAGAAAGAATAAAAAAATGATTTCAATAAATAGAACAGGATCATAACAAGAATTTAAAAAAAAAGTTCTTTATTTAATATTTATCATAAATTTAAAATAGTTTTTAAGACTGCAAACTAGCTGCAATATAATAATAACAACAACAACAACAACTACAATAATAATAATTATTTTTATTATTATAATAATTTATTCATTATAATATTTTTAATACATTTAAGGGGTAATCTTTTTCAATAAATCTCTTTTATAATGAATGAAGTCTTTGATAACAGAAGGTCTCCTTAACTTGTAAGAGCTATTATTTGCTTGTATACACAATATCCAACCATTTGCGACAAGGTTATAAAGAAATGTTACTGATTTAACTGTTTATCATGAATTGTCATGCGGATAGAATACAAAATATTTTAGAACTTCTTTATTCTCAAATCTGATAAAAAATATATATAGGCTCTAAAAAGACATGAAAGAGATGTAAAGCATACTATGCATATTGCAAAATATATTCCACACTTTAAGAATTCAGAAACGGATAGAAAGTTTCTTACACTTTCTCAAAAATTTGTTGTTTTTATATTCAAACATATTAAACAATAAATTTACAGTACTTTTTCATAAAAAGTATTTAAGTGGTAGTAATCTGTCTCTTACAGATCAAGTTTATGTGAAGAAAGTTAATCATTTCAAATTCACAACGAGAACCAAACATAATCTGAACGATAAACTCTTTATCTAATTAGAACATGTAGGCAGCTTTGTATATTGTAAATAAATTATTTACAATGTCATGCTAAAACGTGGCTTTGCAAACTGCAGCATGAATAATGCCGTATCATATACCCAATGAAAATTTCGTTTATGTTTTCAAAATAGTTTAAATATTCATATCAAATTTAAATAACTGTTAAAACTATTAAATAACTGTCTTTTGTGTACATTGTGTCAGCATTTTTAATAACTATCAAGAAGAGTTAAGTTTGGTGCAAGGTACATACAGGGGATCCAATAGATATTCAAATATAAATTTATCGCAAAACATGGATCAAAACAGCATTATCTGTAAACAATCATCATGAAATGTATTGGTGTATTTTAGCAGAAAACATCATAATATCTAACCATCCTTGAGAAATAATGAAAATTCGGTCCATTCGGGTCCACGTCTCCGTTATTTCTCAAGAATGGTCAGATACTAGGTTTAATTTCGTACGAAATTCTTCGCATTGTTTTTATGCAAAAAATTACAACAAAGTAACATTGATTAAAAGAAAAATGTCTTAATTCATGAAAAACTAACTAAATACACCTAATTATATTCATGAATTAAAACCTTATTAAAACAAGCGTAATTTTCTGTATTATCCTGTATAAAATCTATAACGGATAGCGAATTAACAAAACAAAAGAAGTAAGCCCAACTTTCCGACTGGAGAAATTTATTCATTCGTACTAATAAATTCTACCAATATATTCTACGTCGAAACTGAAATGTTAAAACAAAATACAACAATTCAAAGAAGACTAATTTTAGCACATTCGCGTGTCATTACAATACACTTTCTCACACAAAAATGACAACAACCACTCACAACAAAAATAAACTCATTTACATAACATAATACTACATCATGTTACATTACATAATATTATGTATTATAACATAAAATATTCAAACCTCTTTGGGCATTCTCTAACCGCACGCACGAATCAAACTGCATACAAATACAAACATTAAAAACGTACTTCGAACATATGCAAATGGCGTTGCAATAAAGGGGGTCAACTTTGCACGCCTGCAGTTCCAAAACCACATTTTGTTATATATAAAAGTTGTTTCGTCATGAGTCAATTTTAATTTACAGCTCAAAAAGGGATTATGTTGCTTAAATAATTTATAGGCAGTGCATCCTTGATCATTTCTGCTTTGTAAAAACTGATTTATTCATTGCTGTAAAGACCTGATAATTTTCACATCTAATTGTAAATGAATCAATGGCCTTTAATCACTAGAATGATAGATAGGTGGTTACATATAGACACCAGATCAATAATTAATCTGGTGTTCCTGTGATATAACATTTCAAGCTAGTTCGCCTCAATTGAGTGGACTGTTTAAATTATGCATGAGTGTTCAGACTTCAAAAGTTCAGTTTTTACAAAGTTATTTAAGTGTGAATGCTGATTTATGAAATTTGAAAATATCGCTTGTCTTTTCAATGGATATTTGTTTTGTTTTTTATCTCTATGCATAATTCATTTTGGTAAAATTACATAAAGCACTAATTTAAAGATTATTTTAGGATATCTATGAAATCTACCAACATTTTTTTTACGTTCAAATATATGGATTTTCGCAAATATATCAAAGATTGGTGTATTGATGTTTTCAATATTTGTGATACGAAATAAATTAAGTATTCTGTAGGTGACAAGACGATTTGATACTGACTGTGTAAGAAGTATAAATTAGGTGGTATTAATTCTTAGTTAAACTGTTATAGAATAAATTTTATTTCATGAATTTTTGTAATAAGATTAGAGTTGGAATTATTATTATTATTATTATTTAAAAGTGATAAAATGTACAGATGTTTTTATCAGATTAAGATTTCATTTTGTACGAGTAGTTAATAAGAACTGACTTTTAAATATTAAGTGTTGATAAGACGACTGCAAACAATTTATGCAGTGTCATATTTTTTACTCAATATATTTACATTTCATTTTCTTGTGATATATATATAAATGCTTAGAACATTAATATAACATTTAATTAAAGCAAAGCACATTTCAGATGTCCAAGATATTGCTCTACTACATAGTGTTTAACAGTAAATAACCCATTATATGGTGTCACAAAAATTGAGTAAAATTTTTTACCTATGCTTTTTACTAACATAATTACACCACACAGCAAACATGGTCAAGAAGCATTTTAATTAATATTCCAAAACTTAAAATTGCACCTTGAGATTAAGGATTATTTTACAAGATGTTTTATTTTGCGTTTTATCTTGTTAATATTAGCAAATAAGTGGATTGATCCCTATCAAATCTTCTTGAGTAACAAATTAGCCGGACATTCTGCGGTATCGACACATTGATTGTCTGGTATGTCCTTAATTAAAATCAAAGTCAGGCCAAAGCTTTCCCGGCAAATAGACATATTCAGTCAACTTGCTTATATCGATTGGCTCCTAAAGGAGCCATCTACATTCAATTGAAAAATATTTATAATATACATACAGACCGAATAAGAAAATCAGTAATGGCTTATAGCTATAGTAAAAAACGAACATAATTGCAGATGACTCATCAAAACATTGTGTCATTCCTCTTATTTGAAAATAACAATATAAAAATGAAAATAATAAAAGATAGATTAATCAGTGGACATTTCTATTAGTTTTAACATTACTTAAATTGTTATGTTCTAAATCCGGCAAAGTTAATAGCATATTGCCCAATTTAGAAGCATGCAATAATTATCTGTAAAATATTGGATTTAACTTTTAATTTCATATTGCGGTGATTATTTTCTACTGTTTCATTTGTAAATGAAACAAAATTGCATAGTAGTTTTCGGCTAAATTGATAGTTTGTAATATTCTTGTTGGTAAAATTATACGACTTCTTAAACAGCCTAAAAAAATCAAGTTGACTTCTACTTAAAGGAAGAGAACATAAAATAGATTTGCACTGTCGTTTAAAAAAAACATGAATGATCAGATTTAAGCCGTAAGATAGGGCTAAACAGGTGAGGTTATGCAAGTATTTTATAACCTATTGCCAAAACCTCCCAATTTCGGAATTCCATGTTTAATTGCAGGCAGCACAAAATAGGGATCAAGCCACAATAACTCGGGTTGTCTAGCAAACTGAATTCTTATTTCAATTACCAAACAAAACAATTATTTTGCGCATCCGGGCGATCTGTTTACGAAAACAAAATATCGGTGATATTGTATACCTCGAAGTGTTTGTAAGTTATTTAATTGTTTCTCAGGATGTTTTGGTATGTGAAGTTCAACGATTTTTCTAAAACAAAATGATCGTGATCCGCTTTTGCTAAATTATTGGATCCGTAATAGTACAGATTACAGTATTTATTAAAGCTTCTCTAATGTACTGGTGAGAAATTAAAGCTGTGACATGAAATCAATTTTGTCTTGCCAAAACATGTAAATATTGAACGAAAATATTCTTAGGAAAAGACCACAGTTAGCAATCTGTTACATAAACATGTTTTTTTGTGTTTATTTTTCTAAATAATAAAACTACCAGAATATTGAGCTTTGTCATTCTGTAGGAACAAAATTCAAATCTTTATCCTACTGGATACTGGAGATCATACTTTTTTCATCTAATATCTAACATTCAATGAAATGTTTTATTTTTGATATCTGTTCTCAATATATACAAAATTAAAACGAAGAGGCTTATATTTAAAATACATTGTATAGAAGTGACATGAACTATAATGTTAAAACATCATCCATATTTCATAAATAATATTATAGTTTTTGCATGACATTGTACGTATTAGATACTAGTCCCTACGTTATATATAATAAAATAAAAATGAACACGGTTTAAATATACGATTCAACCGAGAATGTAAAGAAAGTTTTAAAAGCAAGTAGGTCATCAGGGTACATCACATCCCTTTTTAGGGGGGAACATACAACGCTTTTCAAGGAATGACACTAACGTGTCACATTTTAGGTTTCATTTTTATGTGTTACACTAAAATATATAAATATACAAAATAGAAATAAAAGTCTTGATTTAGATATATTTTTTATCTGGAATGTAATGTTCAATGACATAAAACAAATATACCTGGACTTGTCAGTTGAGATTTGTCCTTCAATTACTCAAATGCCTGTGCAGACTAAGAATTGTCATAGGTAATATTCACTCTTGAAACATTAAGCCAATTTGTTTTATACCTTTGGAAATTTATGCTCGGAAGTACAAATATACTGACTTCAGTTTTTAATAAAGGCAATCATTGACAAAACGATAATTTATTCTATAAACAACATAAATTAATCTAATAATTTGTCCGAGTATACTCTGTAATATTAAAATTCTTGACAATGTACTGTGATTTGCTATTAATATTCTAGCCCCATTGATGTGTCACAGAATAGATAGATTATTAAAGAAATGTCCAAATTATTATCGACACAATTTGAATGAAATAGCAACGTTACAAAATATATTTAAATTTTAAAAATATTCACATGATTTCCTTTCTCATATAAGTATACTTCCTGAATCGATAAATTATTGGGAAATAAATAAATAAATAAATTAATAAGATGACTCGTAATCTTTTAAAAGTACATAATATATTAAATGAAGCGTATTGTAAATTAAATATGAGTTCGATTAACATAACTATGCAAATAACTTGTTAAATGATATATATATATATATATATATATATATATATATATATATAATATATATATATTATATATATATATATATATATATATATAATATCAGTATAGTACATGTTTTTCTAGGGGCGTCCGTGGCCGAGTGGTTAAGGTCGTTGACTTCAAACACTTGCCCCTCACCCGCTGTGGGTTCGAATCCCGACAGGGACTTTGGATTCTTTCATGTGAGGAAGCTATCCAGCTAGCTTACGGAACGTCGGTGGTTCTACTCAGGTGCCCGTTCGTGCCTGAAATAATGCACGGAAGGGCACCTGAGGTCTTCCTCCACCAGTAAAGCTGGAACGTCGCGATATGACCTATATTGTGTCGATGTGACGTAAAACCCAAAACAAAACAAAACATGTTGTTCTGATCATGTTTGTATTGTGTTTGATAAGTATACACATCATATTTGTGTTTGAATTTTTAATCATTCATTCAATATTTTTATTTTGAATAATATAGAATTTTAAATGTATGGTCAAAAATATTTAATAATTTATAATGTAAGTACAATTTATTTTAGTAAGAGGTAAAGGTGTTAATTGTTTTCGTTTTGTTTTGCTCTTCCTGTTGTTGCTATGACATACAAAAATGCATTTATCAAACGTGGTAATGACAATATGAAATAAGCAAGGTGTATAAAAATCCAGAAATATATATGTATGTTAACAAATTACGTTGTAGGAGTAAGTTATATGCACTACGAAAAGCAACCTTTGAAAAATATCATGAAAAGGAGAATATCAGTTGTCATTAATCCATACAACCTGAATGGTTATAAGTTTGCAATAAGTATTCTCTATGGATGAACAACACATTTCTAGACGTGACATATGTCTCCTTGCCCTAATTGTTTTCAGTCTATTTAAGGCAGCAAAACCTAACAAAACAGCTTGATGAAACGTTATCAACAGAAAGAGTACAAATTTTACAATTTTCTACATTAAATTGATTACTGTCTATCAAAATAATTAGACATTGATTGAGTGTCAAGTTTTGGTTTCACTTATGAGATTTTTATCGATATTCTGAGCGATATTTGTGATTATAAGTTAAGAATCGCTGTACTCCTGGACTTGCTGCAGTATTTGACTTGCCGCACTATTGGACTTGCTGCACTATTGGACTTGCTGCACTATTGCACTAGCTACGCTTTTTAGACTTGCTGCGTTTTTTTGGACTTGCTGCGCTTCTTGAACTTGCTGCGCTTCTTGGACTTGCTGCGCTCCTTGGACTTGCTGCGCTCCTTGGACTTGCTGCGCTTCTTAGACTTGCTGCGCTTCTTGGACTTGCTGCGCTCCTTGGACTTGCTGCGCTTCTTGGACTTGCTGCGCTCCTTGGACTTGCTGCGCTTCTTAGACTTGCTGCGCTCCTTGGACTTGCTTCTTTTCTGGGAAGCGGACCGTTCTTAGACTTGCTTCTTTACTGGAAAGCGGACCGTTGCTAAGGCTCAACTCTTTACTAGAAAGCCGACCGTTTTCTAGACTTGCTGCTTTATTCGGTTCCTCACTGGACCTGCTCACCTACAAGGAGACTTGCTGAAAATTAAGCTTTCTGACAATATATATAAAGCTTCTTTCGAAATCATTTTTTTTTTTTTTTTTTTTTATTTCCAATTTCATTTCATATAAATACACAACGCGCGAACCGGATAGAACGCCACAATTGTGACGTCACGTCAAAACAATAAATAATACAAAATGGCGGACATTTGTGTTTCTTTTCATAAATAAAATGGCTATTTTGACAACAGCCCTCTTCAAAAGGAAATATTAAATATTTCCATCAAATGTCAAAATAACATTCTTTTTTATTCATCTGTTTCTTGATACTGTCTGCCTAGGTAGTCTGCAAAGATATTGTCGGATCCTTTGATGGCTTCATTACGGAACTGGTATGATTGAAGAAATAATGCCCATCTCACTAATCGACCGTTGCCTGGTGTACTTTTCTGGATGTACGACAATGAACTGTGGTCCGTTTGTATGATGAACTCTTTCCCATACAAGTATTTTTGGAACTTCTTTATTCCATATACGATTGCTAGACACTCTCTTTCTCCTACAGAATAGTTCCCTTCACGATCAAGTAGCTTCTTGCTTGCAAAGGCAATAGGAAACAACTCTCCCTCATATCTCTGAAGCAATGCGGAACCTATCCCAGCATTCGAGGCATCACACTGTAAAATGAATTCTTTCGAAAAATCAGGCGGTCGAAGAATTGGTCTCTTGGTTAGTTGCTCCTTTAAAGTATTAAAAGCTCTTTCTTGCTCATCTCCCCATCGTTCATTGTTTGATAGGCCTTTCTTCGTTAAGTCTGTAAGAGGTGCCGCAATCTGAGCAAACGATGGTATAAATCACCTGTAATATCCGGCAAGTCCTAAGAACGCTCTAACTTGTCTTTTAGTCTTTGGCACTTCTGCTTCTTTGATTCTTGTCAGTTTTTCCCCTTCCATTTGAACTATGCCATTTCCAACCATATGTCCTGTAAAACCAATGTTGTTGTATCCTATATAACACTTCGATGGCTTTATGGTAAGCTCTGCTTCTGCCAATCTTTGGAGGAGCTCCCGCAGCATTGTCATATGTTCTGTCCAGGTTGTTGTATGCCCTATCATATCGTCAACATAGTTGTCAACAAAATCACACTCTGCCAATAACTTCCGCATCATCCTGTTGAATGTGGCTCCAGAGTTAACCATACCGAAAGGCATTTGCTTGAATTGATAACTCCCTCTATCTGTTGCAAATGCTGTAAATCTGCGGCAATTTTCAGCAACTGGGATTTGCCAATAACCTTTGCATAAGTCGATCTTGGTAAAATACTTAGCATCTTTCAGCTTTGCCATAATATCATCTACGCTTGCCATTGGTTCGGTGTCAAATTTGGTGACGGCATTCAGTCTTCTAAAATCAATACAAAATCGATTACTCCCATCTTTTTTCTTGACAATGACTATCGGTGCGTTGTATTCCGACACAGATGGTTCAATCACATCAGCCTTTATCATATCTTGTATTTCATTTTCAACAGCTTGTCTCTTGGCATATGGTATGGGGTACTGTTTCACTCTCACAGGCGTCTTGTCTGTTAATTCAACATGGTGCTCTATCAGTGGAGTTGTTCCTGGTCGCTCTGAAAACACTTCGCTAAATTCTTGAAGTATTGAAAGGACTTGCTTCCTCTGTTCAGGAGTAAGTCCCTCACTGATATTGACATCTTGGTATGTCTCTCCACTTGTGTAGTTAGGGAAGTCCAGGAGACTTTCGTCGTCCACCGCTCCATCTGAATTATCATCAACGTCTTCTATGATCGCTACACTTGCTGCAATCTTATCTTGGCGTTCTTCATATTTCTTCAGCAAATTAATGTGGAACGTCTTCAGCTTGTCTCCAATCTTGATTCTGTAATCAAATTTATTAATTACTTCGACAACTTGAAAAGGTCCTTTCCATTGAAGCATCATCTTATTATTGTCTGTGGGTAAAAGCAGTAAGACTTTATCTCCAACACGCAAAACTCTGTTTCGAGCTCTCTTGTCATAGTGATGCTTATAGGTATTCTTGGCTTTCATCAGGCTTTCTCTGGCTATCTTGCATGTCTCCTCCAAGCGCTGCTTCAGGTTGAGCACATATAGGTATGTATTCTGTATTTCAGGATCTTCTCCTTGAGTCCACATGTCCCTTAGAATTTGCATGGGCCCTTTTACTGTTCTTCCGTAGAGCAACTCAAACGGGGAAAATCCTGTACTCGCCTGTGGTACCTCTCTATATGCAAATAATACGGCTGGTAGGTATCTATCCCAGTCCTTGGGTCTTTCCTGGCACATCTTCCGCAGCATATTTTTTAGCACTCCATTCATCTGCTCACACAAGCCGTTGCACTTTGGATTGTAAGGTGTTCTGAAGAGTTGCTTCACAGATATGAGTCGGCATATCTCTTTCACGAGGTCTGCTGTAAATTGACTTCCTCTGTCACTTAGAACTTCTGAAGGAAATCCTACCCTTGAATATATTTCAAGCAGTGCTTCAGCAATGCTCTCGGTGTCTATTTTTGCCAATGGCACGGCTTCAGGGTAACGTGTGGCAAAATCCACCACCGTCAAGATATATCTGTTGCCCTTCTCCGACACTGGTATAATCGGTCCTATCAAATCTATTGCTACTCGATGAAATGGTTCCTCAATCACCGGCATGTCTCCTAGGGGGACCTTCTTCACTCGCCCTTTTGGGATGGTCTTTCTGCACACGTCACACGATCTGCAAAAACGTCCCACATCTCCCGTTATTCCTGGCCAATGGAAGCTTGTCAGGATTCTGTCCTCTGTCTTCTTAGATGACAAATGTCCACCATCAATGGATTCATGGGCAAGTTCCATCACTCTCTTCCTAAAGTCTGTCGGAACAACAATTTGCTTGGAGTCATCACCATTTTTCTGAAAGTAGGCTCTAAAAAGCACACCGTTTTCCACCACGTATTTAAACTTGGCCGCACCTTTGGTTTGCAGCTCTTCTGTCTTTTCTGCCAAGTCCCAAACTTTTTTCAATGAAGAGTCACCTTTCTGGGGTTCCTTCAATTTCTCTATGTCAACTTCAGTTTCGGAGGAAGGTTTTGGAACAGTCACAGCTTTGGTTGTACGGTCAGCTCTCTGATGCTGTGCTCTCGCCATGACTGCTGCAACAGCCGATGGTTCTTCTGTCTCCTTCCATTCAGGATCAGGCTTATCAAGTACTCCGGCAACGTTACCAATCACTAAATCGCATATTAATGACTTAAGCACCATTGCCTCTAACTACCCAACATAGTATGGCGTATCCACCCATATTTTCGCCAAAGGTACTACTTTGGCATCTCCATCAATTGTTATCATAATAATTTCTTTACCCGTGAGTTGTTCTTCTTTCACAAACTTCTTCTTTACCGCCGCTAACTCACATCCAGTATCTCTCAACACTCTAACTGCATCTGCTCCAACAAAGCCCTTCTTCAACTCCAGGTTTCTTTCTTCTTCCAATAAATCAATGGTACAAGCTCCCGCGGGGATCGGCACAGTCTCACCACTGGCTAACTTCAACTTTCCATCTTCAGTGTTCTTCTCTAGTGGATTAAGGTCTGCTTTGGCACATACGGCTGCTACCTTGCGGTCACTTCTTACACCTTCTGATTTTGTCTGCCGACAATCTTTTGCAATATGCCCCGTCTTGTTGCAAATAAAGCACACCTTCGGTGCTTGGCTTCTGTTGTTTTGTCGGCAGTCTCTGGCTAAATGGCCCGCCTTATTACAAATAAAGCATGTCTTCACTGGCGAATTTCTATTCTCTGTCACTCTGCTTGATGTCTCTGGAATGGATCTCTTGCCCATCTGCCCTTGTTTTGGAACTGGAGTACCTCTGGCAAAAACAGAAGACGCCCCTTTATGCGCTTCTATGTACTGTTCTGCAAGGCGTGTTAACTCTTCTATTGATGTCGGCACTCTTTCTTTCAGGAAGACAGCCAAATCTGTCGAACACCCCTCGATGAACTGTTCCTTGATTAAGAGCTCGCTTATTCCATGAAAGGTCTGCTCTACTCCAGCCATATCTGTCCACCTTGCGAAATATTGTCTCAACCTCTCAATGAACTGAAAAACAGACTCACCAGGTAGTGGTCTGCTCTGCCTGAACTTCACCCTGAAACCCTCTTCAGTCAACTGATATCGTTTTAAGATAGCCCTCTTCAAGGTGTCATACTCGTTGGCTTCTTTAATCGGCAGACTTGTAAATACTTCCAGACCTTGCCCTGATAGTAATGAGCTTAAGCTCATGGCCCAAGTGTCTCTCTCCCAGTCTTGGCTGATGGCAAGTCTCTCAAATCTCTCCAGAAATGAATCAATATTATCGTTTGCTTCATCGAACTTAGGTATTCTTGGTCTGAGGGACTTGCTTCCCTCACTGGTGGTTACTTTGCTGGATTTGATCCGCTCAATCTCGAGATCTTTTTCCTTTATCTGGAGCTCAAAGTTTATTTCCATCTGTCTTCTTTCTTCTTCACGCCTTCGGGCCCTTTCCTCTCTGGCTAGGCACTCTTCTTCCTTTTCTTGAAGAAACAATAATAAATCGCTGCCGGATAACCCTAGCTTTTCTCCTATTCTTAACCATTCGTCGTAAAACATATTGCTCAGTTTATCAAAATCTCTTTAAAGTGATCCCGGACGAGCCCCTAATTGTCAAGTTTTGGTTTCACTTATGAGATTTTTATCGATATTCTGAGCGATATTTGTGATTATAAGTTAAGAATCGCTGTACTCCTGGACTTGCTGCAGTATTGGACTTGCTGCACTATTGGACTTGCTGCACTATTGGACTTGCTGCACTATTGCACTAGCTACGCTTCTTAGACTTGCTGCGTTTTTTGGACTTGCTGCGCTTCTTGAACTTGCTGCGCTTCTTGGACTTGCTGCGCTTCTTGGACTTGCTGCGCTCCTTGGACTTGCTGCGCTTCTTGGACTTGCTGCGCTTCTTGGACTTGCTGCGCTTCTTGGACTTGCTGCGCTCCTTGGACTTGCTGCGCTTCTTGGACTTGCTGCGCTCCTTGGACTTGCTGCGCTTCTTAGACTTGCTGCGCTCCTTGGACTTGCTTCTGTTCTGGGAAGCGGACCGTTCTTAGACTTGCTTCTTTACTGGGAAGCGGACCGTTCTTAGACTTGCTTCTTTACTGGGAAGCGGACCGTTGCTAAGGCTCAACTCTTCGCTAGAAAGCCGACCGTTTTTTAGACTTGCTGCTTTAATTGGTTCCCTCACTGGACCTGCTCACCAACAAGGAGACTTGCTGAAAATTAAGCTTTCTGACAATATATATAAAGCTTCTTTCGAAATCATTTTTTTTTCTTCTTTTTTTTTTTATTTCCAATTTCATATAAATACACAACGCGCGAACCGGACAGAACGCCACAATTGTGACGTCACGTCAAAACAATAAATAATACAAAATGGCGGACATTTGTGTTTCTTTTCATAAATAAAATGGCTATTTTGACATTGAGACGACGTAAATTAACATGCCGACTGCTAGTCATTAAGACCTTTTGTACTACTACTTTCTTGTCGTATCATTTAATATGTTCTAATCATGTCTGCACGCTAGTTGTTTGAAATATTATGTATCCAAGGAAAGAACAGGGCATATTGAAAACTGTTGAATAAGAGAGGACATTGAAAGTGATAAATGGGGAGAGCGGTGTAGCATATCATAATTATAATATTTCAAAACTGTTAAAAATATATTTTAATACCATGACTATCTGTTTGTACTTCAAATGTGTTTTACATTGGTAATATAGAATGTCTTGGTTAGGAAATTTTTCATCTTAATTTAAGTTGATTTTATCGAAAGGTTATGCGTACATGCAACCCGTTGTGATAATACTTTTGTTTTTACAACGTGTTATTACCATTTACTTAACAAACATGCTTTGTATGATTTTGGTTTAGATAGGAACAATAAGTATAAATAGCAAGATATTTTAAGCATATAGCATATTATAATATAAATAAATGAAGTGCTGTTGTTTTATTATTACCATTACACAGGTAATGTAAAACATCGTTTTTATAATATTGCCTACTCGAAATCAGCATACGTATGTTACAACCAGTTTTGCAATATACTCTAAACATGATTTTGTTTATCTTTTTATGAAAGGATTGACATGCAGTGAGTTTATTTAGTAAATTTGTATATATGATTTAACAGTTATATCCATTTTTAACTCAATTATCTGTCATTACTAAATATATGATAATTTAATGGTGTTTTTTTTTCAATACATATTATCACATTTTCATGATCAACAATAACTGTAGTTTTGCAAAGATTTTGGCTGAAAACTATGTGATATACATATATATTATCTTGTAATATTGACAAGATTATTGCAAAACTTGTTGCGATGACATCCAGTTTTGCAATAAATTACTTTTATATGAGATTTGTATACAAACTTTATTCTAAACATTCTAATGTTCTTTTTATATAAAGATTGACATGCAGTCATTTATTCATTAAATTTTTGTATATGATTTTAGATCAATTTCCATTCTAAAATAAGCTATTCATGGTTACAAAATATATGATAATTGAATAGTTTTGATTAAATATCAGCACATTTATATTCAACAGTAATTGTAGTTTTGCAAACGTTTTGGCTTAAAACTCTGTGATATACATATTTGATCTTGTAACTATGTCGTTCAAATACTTTTGAGAGAATTAACAATATTATTGCAAAACTCGTGGTGATGACATGGTTTGTTGAATTTTTTGACAACCAGTTTTGCAGTAAAAACGAGTTTTGCAATAAATTATTCTTATATCAGATTTTTATGAAGATTAAACACTAAATATTATAATCCTTTATCTTTATATTTGAGAAGTGATATTTTGTTATTTTATATTTTATTTATTAAATCATTTTACATCATTTTCCAATTAAAAGGAAAAACAAAAATCATCTATTCAGATTTGCAAAATATATGATAATTGAATGTTTTTTTTAAATATCAGGACATTTGTGTTATCAACAATAATTCTAGTTTTGTAAACACTTTGGCTCAAAATGCTGTGATATACATATTTGATTTTGTAACAATGTCGAAATTTATATATATATATATCACAAAGTTTTGAGTCACAACTTTTACAAATCTTTGTAAACTTTGTGAACTGTTGTAGTTCATTGAATACTGCCCTACCTAGATAATCTTCGGCGATATATTTTATTGATCAAATATTAAAGATTACGCAATATATATGCTATAATCTGTTTTGCTATTTTATACTCATACATCAAACCAGCGCTATGGTTTATATTAAAATTAAGATGGTTTTCATCGAGTAAGCAATACTTTATCAAAATCATGCAAACGTAATAGGGTGATATTTTTTCAGAAAAGAGAAAATGAAAAACTAAATAAAAATGCACACCTCTTTTCATAGTTGTATTATAAGCTTTTACCAAATTAAGAGGTGAACTTAGTTTACAAAAGTTAACAGGTAGGCGTTATCCATCATTTTGTATTTTATTACCTAAGACAAAACCAAACAAAAACACATTGTTATCAATAAAATTTCAATTTGATAGTTAATTGTTAGACAAAAAAATGTTTTAACAAAGTTTATTTTAAAGCCAAGCAAACGAAAGTAAGATCATATCAAATAAGTATTGTTTGGAGTCAAACACATAATGCATTAAATTCAATTCCATTCAATACAGGTTGCTAACATGTAGTGCTTAAAACAAGAATGGCAATCGAGTGTGTAAATTTGCCCAAATTTGCTGTCTCATGCTTGAACTTTCCATAATAATATTATGTCTAATGTTTACATTCAAATATATGTTAGATTTTATATATTATTATTTTATGATTATATAATCTTATATACAGGAGACCATAAAACATAATGAAACAATCAAGTCGATTGTATAGTTTATTTCAAACAGTACATGGAAGATGCTTGTTAATCATATGTTATGATACAGTTGAAACACGGTAAGGATGTGTAATATAAAGAAATGAAAATATAACCATATTCCTTTAACAAACACGACGTCATGAGATAAAACCTTTGTTACGAACAACAAAAAATGTCAGAAAATTTGCTATCACAACAATGATAATAAGAAACTTCTTAATTGGTAGCTCTCGAGAAACTGTGTTTTGATTAACATCGTCTTGATCATAAATCTTTCGTCTTTCGCAATAACGTATCTAAGATATTTTTCTGGTGTGAAATGACTTTTGACATTCGTTTTATTAAATCTGTAATTTCTAGAACTGACTGAAAAACACTATCTTACTAGAACTCTAAATCACTTCGGAATTTTACAATAAATACTTTACTTTATACATTGCTATTTATAAACGTCAATTTTTTTCTGAAGAAGACTAAACGTCAAAAGCTTAAGAAAAGCGTTTGTTTTTATTGAACTGATTATATATTACTACTTTATATATGGTCATATATGTCATATTTAGAAGAACACAAACTTGTTTTGTATGTGTGCATTGTGTACAGTTGAACAGCTGAAGTTACCAGACAACTACGAGATGATTCCATAAGTATGGTGTGAAGTATAAAAATTACTGCAAATAATGTGATTGTTACAAGACAAAAGACTACACAATATTAAAATAATATTAATAATTACAATATTTGCAAGTAAAATAATCTCTTGACTCTTACATAATTGTATACTTGGAACTAGAATAATAACGTATAAAAAAGTTCTTTCATTTTCATTTATATATTTTGATGCAGGTAACACAGTTAAGGTCATGTGACGACACTAGCATCTCTGGTGGAAAAAGATATGAAGTATAATTTGTGCATTATTTCAAACCGGGGCAATAACATGTGTAGTGCAACCAACCTGCTTTGAGTTTGCTGGTTAGCTTTCTTATATTCCATGTCCCTGGTAAGATTTAATAACACAACGACAAGGAGCCTGTGGCTTAAAGTCAACAACCTCAACCAGTAAATTAGCCGAGCATGGAATCTTTAGTGCATAGTGCATTGCCTTTCAGCGTGACGAAACCATATTTAATGATGAAACTGGCTGCTCAGAGAAACTAACTCCAAACAAGAAGTTTGGAAAAAACGAATGTTTTCTCTGATATTGCGTAAAGAACTCGTGTCATTAAAACTATGCAAAGTTAATTACCAGGTTTTCATTACTACAAGTAGAATAAGATGACTAAAGAATGCAACATGTACCTAGCCTTTGCTTTGTAATATCTTTCCTCGTTGATCGATAATTTGTTCATAAATATACTTTCTGTTTCAATTGTGTAAACGACGGACCTTATGCCATTTTCTGTTCATTGCCCACGCTCTTTCCATTTTGTTTTATGTCTAGATAGATAATTTGCTACTGTCACATTACATTTGCCACTCAATATTTCATTATCCAGTGATTACACTGATATTGTCGGTAATTATATTTATCAAATGCTCATTCCTGTCAACAGCATGATGTTTGATTAGAATAAGGATTAAATAATTAATATTAACCCAATTCAAAGGCACCATAATGCATAACATAATCAGATTATGCACAATCACGAGGTGTTGTTGAACGCTTATCGCCTGTTATTATATATTGCTTAAACACACCTATTCATACGCGATAGTTTGTTATTGTTTTATTTGATTCTTGTTTAAGGATAAAAATGAAATAATAGTTGGTAATAGCTGTAAGAAAATATTGAGAAAGTATGATCCCTAGAAATCTCGAAAGTATTAATCACAACAAAATTACATGAAATTGCAAACTCAGTTTAATTGAGTCTGTACATGAGGGATAATGAAATGGTGCAACATCTCTCACTCACAATTGTTAAAAACACACTTAGATTGATCAATCTGATATTTGTTTTCTTTCAAATTATGCTGATATAAGTGTCTGACATTTTAAATGCCGGACAATTATTTCTGTTGTAAAATATCAAGTCGCATATATTAACAATTATTTTACAAATAGTGATGAAGAAACGGGATGACACACAATATTGTGCGCGTCAAATAGACCAGGCTTTCCGTCAGTATTTTTGTAATTACAAAACCTTTACAATATTGGCGAAAGCAATTTATGAAAACAGGTCTGATTTCAGTCGTCACCCCAGCTTAATATTTCTTTACTTCACTTCTGAAATATATTATATACAATCATATATATTCTTGATTATTTTACAGAGCTAATATAATGTAAGAACAAAAAGTATATTGTATCCCGTCAAATGTTTCTTGACTAAATCCAACAATACAATAAAATCGTTTCTTAATGTTTCTAAAGTGAGTTGTTTGTTCTGAAGACATGTATTTTTATCTGAATGAGTAGCATATTTAGAAAGTATTAAACTTAATCATTTTTTATTATTGAATGCGTTTTTATATATACAGCAAACATCACGTTGTTGACAGGAATGGGCATTTGATAAATGTAATTACCGACATGTTCAGTGTAATCACTGGACTGGGACATGAGATATTGAATGGCAAATGTAATGTGACAGTCACATATTATCTGCGTCGTAATAAAACACAGAAGCTTGTATCATCAATGAACTGCAATGTAATTAAACAATACTAAAATATCGAAAAGAAAAGAAAGAATGAATAAATAGAATACATAGAACAGGATCATTACAATGTTTTTTTTAAAAAAGTTATTTCTTCAATGTTAATATTATAATTAAAATATAATCTAAGACAGCAAACTAAATACTACTACTACTTCTACCACTACTACTACTACCGCTACCGCTACCACTACCGCTACCGCTACCACTACCTCTTCCACTACCACTACCACTACCTCTACCACTACCACTACCACCACTACTACTACTACTACTATTGATAATAATAATAAAATAATAATAATTTTAATTAATTAATGTATGCTTTACACAGAGTAAACCACAAATTAACCCATTGAAGTTCCATCGGCACCTTTTTGTTTTAATCTGTCTAAAATGATGTGAAATTTGCTTGAAACATTCCCTTGACAGGTTTCATTAATTGTTATAATACAGAACAAATACCGTACTATTTTGTTTATTTACGTACATTGCATCATTTCGTTTCATTGCTGAAATAGTCCAACCATCTGCAATAAGGTAATAAAGGAATGTTACTGATTTAACTGTTTATAATCAGCCATATAAGTCATATGGATAAAATACAATATCGTTTAGAACTTCTATTATTATTTCAAGTCTGAAAATATATAATATACATGTACATATGTTAAAAAAGACATTTATCTGTAAGAAACACATATACATGTACGTACGTTTAATTCAAAACACGGAATAATGATACTGGTTATACTCGCGTATAAGCCATTGAATAAGAAAACAATCTAAGTACATGCAGATGTAAATCCTATGCATATCGCAAAAATTTCACAATGTAAGAATTCGAAAACGGATTAAATTTTCTGACACTATCTCAATAAAGAATGCCATGGTATCTGACCTTACTTACTCGGTCACGTCATGTCCTCGTCTCCATTATTTAACACTCGGCTTTATTTCGTACGTGATTCTAATCGTTTCATATAGACACCAGACCACAAATTAATCGGGTGTTCCTGTGATATAACACTTTCAATGGAATATTTAAATCATGCATGGGAATTCAGACTTTAAAAGTTCAGTAAATGCAAAGTTATGTAATTGTGAATGCTGATTAACTAAATATGAAAATATCGCTTGTCCTTTCAAAGGATATTTGCTTTTTTCTATCTCTATGAATAATTCATTTGGTAAAAAATACATTATGTGCTAATTTGAAGATTGTTTTAAAATATTTATGAAATCTATCAACATTTCAGTTCTCTGTTTTACGTAAAATCTTCTGGATCTCAGCAAATCCATCAAAGGTTGATGTGTGACTCTCAAAATAACGTAAGACGTGAAATTACTGACGATTTCAATATTTTTGATACAAAATAACTTTAAAAAAATTTCGCAAGTGACAAGACGAATTTGATGAAATAATGTTAAAAGTTTAATGTAAGTTTATTTCAACTTTAACTTTGGCTCAATTTAAAAGGTATAATTCCAAGTTCAACATCTTAGGACACTGTGTCATAATAAATCTTATTTAATGAATTATTATGTGGTATTGACACATTGAATGCCTAGTATTCCCTTAATTAACACCAGAGTCAGAGCAAAATTTTACTTGAAAAAACTTGTTCCCCAATTTGCTTGAATCGATTGGCTCCTTAATGAGCCTTCTACATTTATTTGAAATAGATTAATAAAATACATACAGTCTGAATAAGTAAATCAGTAATAACTCATGTATTGCCTTATAGCTATTATAATAGTAAAATTCGTACATATTTGCTCATGAATCATAAAAACATTGTGTTATTTCTATAATTAGAAAATTAAATTTTAAAATATGAAAAAAATGGATTAATCGGTGGAAATTTCTATTAGTTTAAAGATTACTTAAATTTGTTTGGCCTAAAACCGACGAAGTTAATAGCATATTGCCCATTTGACAAGCATGCAATAATTATTTGTAAAATATTGATTAGATTTAACCTTTAAATTTATATTGTGGTGATTATTTTCTGCATTAATTTGTAATCAAATCAAAATTGCAAAGTAGTTTTCGGCTTAATTGATAATTTGAGTGTTAGTACAGTGTTCAGTGTTACAACATGTTCGGTAGGTATAACAGTATTTTTGTATTCTTATAATTTTTTAATGTCTGCTTTCCATATGTTACCAATACAATGCTTATTTGAAATGAAATGTATAGCCGAATTATAGCTTAAAACTAATGCATTTTTAAAGTTAAATGCTTTTAATGTTTGCGGATTTACGACAGGAATCACAGTTTACAACGTTTGTGATAGTATGTCACATTTTCATGTGAATTAATTCCGCTTTTTACTATTAACTTGGAAAAAAGTAACTTTTGACAAAGCAAAAAGAAAGCATAAACACAAGTTTAAGATAAGTTTATTTTAATGTATAACATAATTATTCTTAGTTATGGCAATATTTGATTTTCTCAAAGTAATTTATAAATGTTGACCAGAAAAAAGAATGAGCCTGTATAATTGTTATACTTCAAAAACTTTGTGTTTGTTTCATTGTATATATATTTATAAGACATGCGTATCATCACCGTTGTTTGAACCCATCTGTGGATGTTTCTTACCTTCCCAATTTTACCACTGTGCCGTTAACACAATGCTGCGGTTAGGGGGCATCGGCAGTAGCTTAGTTTTTAACGAAAACTAAAAAACTGCATAAATTAGACCGAGCCTACAACACTTTCAAGTTAACTAGTGAAAACAAAATCGACTTGCGGTGTCGTTTTGATAAAAACGAATGATAGAGCATCAGATATGTAGGAAGAAAGAGGTGAACAAATGGAGGATATACACTTGTTATAACTTATGACCAAACCCTCCTAATTTTGGAATAATATATTTACTTGCAACAAGCACAAGCCACACTGAATCGGGTTGGGCTAACAAGCTGAAAACTTATTTTAATTACAAAACAAAACAAACCCAATCAAACCAAAAGAAAACCACAATTTTGTGGTTCCGGGTGTTTTGTTTACGAATACCAAAAACTGGTGACATTGTATACCTTGCAGTGTATTTAATTTAATTAATGGTCAAGATGGTTTGATTGCCTCTAGTTTTTATTTCTTTTATTAATCCCCCTTCCCCGGTCTCCTGTCCCCTTCCCCTTTGTGGGCCTTTTATTGTTTTCTTTAAATTCTTAATCATTTATAAATTATTTATTATTTAATGTTTAACCTGTCCGTGCTCTGTCTTTGCCCTGTCCTATTTTTGTTTGGGGTCCGCCTGGGCTCCTTGCCATTGGTTCTTGTTGCTGGGTCATATGGGGGTTGCGTTCATTGAACGCCGCCTTTCCTTGTTGATCTTGTTTATCATATTTGATATGTGAAGTTCAAAGATTTCTCTAAAACCAAATGATCTTGATGCACTTTTGCTAAATTATTTGATCCTTAAAAGTGCAGAATACCCACGTATTTATTTAAGCTTCTCTAATGTTTATGTGAGAAATTAAAGCTGTGACACGAGATCAATTTTGTCTCGCCAAAATATGTAATATTGAACAAAAAAATGTTCTAAGAAAAGATCAAAAAAAGCAAGTTGCAACATAAACATGTTTTTTTTGTTAAAAATGTATAATGGTTGTACATGTTTGTTTGAAACTGTAATTAAAACATTTTTTTAAAATAATGAAACAACACAGATATTTTACAGGGAATTGAAAAATGATAAAGCATTTCTATATTATGCGAAACAGAAAGGTTTAAGATGTAAATCTGGAAACCTGATTCTTTACAAAGATAATATGCAAACGTCTTTTGTCATTCTGTAGGAAAATAATTTAAAACAGATTTTAACTGGATTGAAAACCACTGTTCCGCTGACATATGACATTTCCGTACCAACAAAGCAACAAAAATGTCCATATACTTGCATATAGACAGAAGAAAAAAGTCTGCATCTGTATCTAATCTGGATATCAAAATGATTATATACAAAAAACATGTTTGCTATTTTTTCTTTTGCGTATCCATTTTTGGAAGTATAAACATACCAATCGAATAATATAGCATTTGTGACAGAAAGGAACTGAAATAAAGTTCATTCAAAATGCTCGCAATATGGATATACAAATAGAACAATCATGACGATGCTCATTAGGTCTCGCATCAAAACAATAACAAGAACAAATCAGGTCGAGAAAAATATGCGATAACAAATAGCAAAATATAAATAAGCATTTCATTACTTTCACATCATATTCGAGCAAAACCACAAAGTTATAATTATAGTATATTATTCATATATTATTCAATCAAGAGACATAGCAGTAGTATATTTGTAATAACAGATTTAATAACATTGCCTAGAGTTTAATTCATGTATCATTATTTACTATTTATCTCATTTATTACTGGAATAAATATTTCTTACAGTTGTTTGCATTCAATTCATCATGTTATTTTCTAGTACCTTTATGATTTAGTCTAATAACGTCAAACCGAATGTGCTTTCATGAACTCGTACATAGACACAGTGTAAAGAATGTCACTGTCATTTAACTTTGCACCTTTTTTCAATATTGAGCAAGTCTCGTGATTTGTTTTATACCGTCATTTGTTTTGTAGTCATATTTACCAACAAGCTATATAATATAGGGTTAACGCACGTTTTTTCGTGTTATAACGTCTGCAGAGTCCCGAGGAACGGTTGGTGCCCGAGTCCGGTAGGGCGAGGGCTCCAACAGTTCCGAGGGACTCTGCAGACTTTATAACACGAAATAAACGTGCGTTGACGCTATTATAGCATAAAATTTTAAAAAAGATTCGTGATGTATAGTTTATACAAAACACAATTACATTAAATTCTTGTGCTTGGACGGTATTTATCCAATTCTATGTTTTACGTATGCATTTCATTTTTCCGGGGCCAACAACTTGAAAAATTCTCGGAACCGAACGAAATTTTGAATTTTAATTGATTTAACAAAGCTTGGCCTTTGGAGATTTATTATCTCAGGAAAAAAAAACAACGTTACATTAATCTACCCTCTACCCAAGACAAAACATGACCCTCAGAAATTCTGAGAGTGATTTCAGATTGACGATAGAAAAAAAAACAGTGACATCAGAATCGGTTTTTTTTTTCAAGCAAACAAGTTTATAAAAAAATCAGGCACTAAGCATTATTCTCTCAAAGAAATATAAAGAGCATTTATCTAGTTTTGTAAGTTAATCGGAGTGTTAAACTGAATGACAGGTAGATTCCACTGTATTTGTTTACATTGACAACTGTCCGTTTCTTAGAAAGGGCGACAACCAAGATTAGCACCGATGTCTATAAATCAATAAATTTCAATATTACAAGAACGCATGACTCTTCGGCAAACAGGCCAAATCGTCATTTTTTGTTTGTTTGTTTACTGGGCCCTGTATGTATTGCGCATAGGTGAAACCGGGCTATAACAAGAGCGCGTGACTATGTTAACACATGGTTTTGGTCCCGTTATAACATGGGCAAAAGAGGGAAAAATAGCCAATTTTATGCTATAATACTGGAAAGTTTAAAGCTGCATGCCTCAAGATGAACGAACATTTTTCAAAGAAATTAAACATGGGGAAAATGTACTAGGATTTTAAGAAAAGTAAACAGATTAAAGATTCAACTGATAATGTATATCTTATGTGTAATAAATGACTGATTGTGCAGTATTTATCACTATATTTTTACTGCGTTACTAACGCAGTAGGGGCTATTTTAGCATACTTTTATTTCTTAATGGTAATTTACGCGGATTGCTAGTGCCGAATACAATGTGTCAATTACTTTCCTTGTTCACTTCATAATATTTTACTTTTAAAAAACATTTTTAGAATTGTTATGAAAATTAGCGTGAATTAAGCCGACAAGGACTTTTTGGATGCCGAAGCATTAATAACGGATCAGCATCAACGACGGATGAACACAGCTGTAAATAATATTTAATTTGACATTGTACAACCTTATTCGATATTGTCTAAACTTACCCTCATAAATAGACTCATTCGAACCGTGCTTTTACTATTTATAATTTGCTTGATTCCGACGATCTTAACAATTAATTTTTACACGTAATAAATCTAATACAGTTAATGTCAATCGTTAGACATCATTCATATTGCATTTCACACATGCTAAAACATTATATTAATACAATTACATAATATAATGCTGAAATAGTGCATGTTTATATGCATTCGTCATACATTTTTCATTAAATAGTATATTTGCTTTATCTAATATTTAATGAAACTTTCTATTTATATAACTTATGAGAACAGTGAATAGGCTTATATTTAAGATAAAGTAGATGTCATGAAATATAATGTTGAAACATTAGCCATATTCCTTTCATAATACTATATTTTTGCATGTTCGTATTAAATACCTGCGTTATATATAATACTTCAGGCAAAAACTAGACATCGAAATATAAAATTAGCACGGTTTAAATATACATCTTTCTGACACGATTCAATCCAGAATGTAAAGACACTTTTTTACAGCAAGAAAGTTATCCGGGTACATAATCAAGGAGGTTTAGATGATGTGTGTGCCATTTAATTTACAGCTCTACAACTTGAATTGTGTGACGTTCAAAGTACACGTTGCCAGAAGAAAAGTGTATAATCAGTGCCAAGAGCGAGAGGTGGAGGAGTATTATTTAAGGTCAAGGCAACATGTGAAATGAAAGGATAATGATATGTTTGACAATCACATCTGAATATTCTCAGAATATTTCTTTCACTAAAAACGCCATTCTCACTAAAGAGACAAACAAAAAACTGTTCATTAAATTGAAAGACAATGGTTCCATTTTTTTAAGTTGAACCTTTTGCTGCGGATGGTTACAAAAACTCTACAGTATTCTCTTTTTAGATTTAAATGTAAGTGCTTTTGGATTTGAACTTCAATTTATTGTGTTGTCTACTTGATTACCTTATAATCAAGTCTCATTGTTAAGAGATAAGGTGTAAATAACAATTTCATATCCGAACCCGGGATTGATGTATCAACTCTATATTGCTACAGTTCAATAATTATTAAGTAAGTTCTGACTTTAAAACCACGGGTAATTGTGAAATTATAGAGACAATATAGAGACAATTTAAATGGATGATATGTTATTATGCTTGCATAGCGAAGGCAAATGCCAAACAAGAGAAATGAAAAGAAAGAAAAGAAACAACGACAACAAACATAAATAAAACAAGAAGATTAACGGGATAATATCTGAAGAGCTTTCAATAAATTTAATCATGAACCATTGCACATTGGCCCATGTTCTTTTTATTTTTTTCAAAATCTAACAATTTGAAATATGATTGAATATTTATTAAAGTGACATCCATATAAAAGAAACTAAGCCTTCTTTGATCAAAAATGAAATATTTCCGTTCACAACGTACATTTATTATTGATATTGACTTAAGTCGTTAGTCTCACTTACTTATTTGAGTTCCAAAATTATTGTTTTATCTCTTTTCCTTTTCAGTCCTTAATATTTTTTAATGACGGTTTCCTGATAATAATTTGTGTAAATATAGAAACTTGACTGCCATGTCGGATATGTCAAGATTCTCCTTTATTGGTTGAATAATGATGTTTTTATTGTAAAGTTAACGTTTCTTCAGCAAAAAAGGTTTTGTTATGTACAATTTACTACCTATTGGACACATCCTACACTCACATTTGTTAAACTTACTTGTTGTTTTAACATTGACATCAGTTTATCTCTCTTAGTGCGATTTCAATGCTTTACTGTGTCGTCGGATAGGACAAGAATAACCACCTGTAAATAAAGATAACCAGGTTCATGGAAGCTATGTTCTATAAACCCTTGTTGATTTGATAGAATAAACAACTTTGAAATTAAAACGACTTCTTTATAAAGAATTGTATATGTATGTATTTTGTTATGGTAATTTTATATGTAAATGCATTTATCATACGTGATTACGGTAATGTGCAATTGGCAAGATGTTTAATCCAAAAATGTATAGGTATTAATAAACAAGGCAAGTTTTAGAGTACAGTTATACATGTTAAATGCAGTACGAAAGCAACTGTAAAAATATAATACTAAGGACTATATCAGTTGCCATAAATCCATGCAACCTAAATGGTTACAAGTTTGAAATAGGTATTCTCTATTATATGAACAACAGATATTTTATTCTTTATATTTGTCTCCACGTCCTTATTGTTTTGAATCTGTTAAAGGCATCAAAAAGCATTAAACAGCTCGATGCAAATCTATCCACAGAAAGAGTACAAATCCGACATTTTTTACAACAAATTGATTGATGTCTATCAAAATGAATAGACGTTGCTTCAAACGACGTAAATTAACATGCCGAATGTTGGTCATTTACATTTTTCTGGTACTAAGTTCCTGTCATATCGTTCAATATGTCGTAATCACGTCTGCACGCTAGATGTTTGTGTATCTAAGGAAAGAACAGAACATACAGAGAGCTGTTTAATAAAAGAGCACATAAACAGTGATAAATAGGGATAGTGGTGTAGCATATCATGATTAAATTAAAAAATATTTTTATTACCATGAGGGCCTGTTTGTACTTACACTGTATAAGTGTTATACATTTGTAATAAATTATGCCTTGGTTAGAAAAATTTCTATCACTCTTTAAGTTTGTTTATCGAAAATGTGGCATAAAGGACACTCGTATTTATTAAACATTTGCTTTTAATGTTATCACCATTCACTAAACAAACTTGCTTTGTATACTGTGTTTAAGATACGAACAATCAGCATCGTGGAGGCAATTGTAATATTCTTTTTGTTACATGCGGGCAATGATCCCGAATGCATATTATGTTTCGGGATTGTTTCTTAACTTCATTGTCAATTTTCGTTCAATCAGCGTGTGTTTCTTTTTGTAATATTGATTATGGAAAAGTTGAAGGTTTTGCTTTACCATGGTCGTAAAATAAAAAGATATTGAATCAATTAAGTTTCAACCTGCAACGCGTGATAACGTTTGGACACATGCAATTGTTCTGACAAGAAATCATTTGATCATGCAACAAGCAAAGTTATAGTTTTGAAGAAAAATCTCGTTGATAAAACTGGCAAATTGGATTGCAAAATCATATGAAAAATAACTCAAACAAAAGTGAAGGTTTTTGGCAAAAATTAAATTTATTATACTTGCTTTGATTTAATTAAGTTATATATTAAGTATATTAAGTTTGATGGTTTTCAAACAAATATCTTAGTTTATGATCTGCAAATATTTTTTAATGAAGAAAATCGGCAAAAGTATTGTTATTATTAAATATCTTATATCTTTTATATATTTTAAAATCGTGCATTTTCATTCTACATACACTCACTGAAAGTTTCTTCAAAAAGGGGCATACTAGTATCTGAAAATAAAATGTTGATTATTATCCAAAACAAGAGTAGAAAAAGATACATGTTCTATCTACTTTAAGATATTATGTACCATGACGTGGAATGAAGTTACAAAAATCTAGATCCAATTAGTAGCTGCTTTATACAATTGTGCGTTATATGCTCATAAAGACAAACCAAAATTGTTTCCGTTATGGTTTTTCTTTAATCATGCGAAGTTTAGATAAAATTCTGTTGACTAATTAAAGTTTCCATTCTTTGTCTCTTTTAATTATGAAGAAACTACAGGAAATGTCTATAACTTTATCAAATATTTTTAAATATCTAATATTTAACGCAAATTGTTTTTGTAATATCAAATTGAATATCACCTTTTTTCTTGTATATTTTCAACATTGGTTAACGAAACATCTATCAAGGCCTTCTTCATATGCAAATTTACAATTCCTTTTTCAAAAAGTGGAACAAAAAGTTATGAAAAACAAAGAAATAATTAATGTTGAGATTGATTTCAGTGCATTTTTCTTTGACATTTTGACTGTTGTTATTTATTCTTGACACTAGTTCTTTCTACTTCGAATTCATGAGTCATAATTATACTTTTGTTAAAGAAACGGTAAATCTTTGAATAATTTAAAACTTCAGAATATAGTCTTACACTTTTAAAATGAAATTTGATAACTACAATGTTAATAACCGATAAAATAAAAATCTGTATTGAATTTGAACAAATCAAAGGATCCATGAAAGCAAGTCAAGTCATTCAAAACCGAAAATGTATCGATACATTATGAAATATATATAAAAGATCAAAGTATAAAACCTAAATATAACTAGAAAACTTTTTTTATATATATTTTTATGATTTCTTAACATTGAATGAAACTTTGTTTTCCTTTCCGTTAATTATATTTGGAACATTTTAAAGTAAAGTGTACGTGTACCTGACAATGTGATGGCATGTCTGATTTGTTTGCTTACTTCCGATGTTCCAAACTTAAAGCATCACCAGGAGTCTAAACCACCTTATCTAACGGAGCTAAGCGGTGCATAGACTTAAGTAAATTGTTTGAGAAACCACTTTTATATTCGTGGATCATGATTAACATATAGCATATTATCATATAAACTACCGAGGTGTTGTTGTTTAAAAATAACCAATACACATATAAAAAATAAACACATCGTTTTAATAATATTGCCTACTTGACACAAGCATATTTAGACCCAAAATCGGATGGAGGTCTTAAGACACTGTACACGACTGTAGACTTAAGCTTTCTCTCCATCGCCCCTTAAAATGTTTTTTTTGATAACATTTAGTTTTACTTTATAGTAAATTTTTATTTTTTTTGCATGATTATAATATTGATGTGTATAAAGCTTTATATTTGCCGTCTGTGGATTATAGTTTACATAAATTAATATAGTATACCTAAGGTGAAATAAATTTGTCAGTGTATATAATAAAAACCAAGTCGGGTTTGTGTAAAATAATTGCCACACCGACTTAATTTAGCACCGGAATATATATTTCCGGACCATTTTATTCTGTTTGCTGCATGTATATCAATGACATGCAATATTTCAAGAAACGGCAATTAGCTTAATAAAATATTGAAAAATATTTCATCAGATATACATTAAATCTGTGTAAATACTGCCCACATTTAGTGAAACTGACACATCACGGCATATCATCAATTGTAGTGTTACCTGAAAAAAGTGATTAAAACAACAGCAAATTGTTTTTAGCAAATTTTTCACGAAGTCGGTGTTTAAATTAAAATGACAGATGCCTTTTAAATGTCAATAAATGTAAATGTAAATAAGGCAAGTAAACACAGCAGGTTCAAATTAAACTTTCCATAAAAAAATCAAAGACTACATTTCTTTTTATTCATAGGCATTCATTGCAAGTTTCACGTTGAATTTAACTGTAATGCCGAAGGCAACATTTCTTACGTATGAATAGCTACAAATCATTTACATTTATATTGTGTTTCGGCTCAAGTTATGTTATAAAGAAGAAATTGACTTTTAGGCAACTTTGGCACGAAAGGATGTTTTCTGTACTTTATGAAGAATATATTTGCCCGACTTGTGTAATTCTCGTGTTTTGTCTTTGGTGACCTGCTAGGCTTCTTGCCGGGTGTCATTGCCTTGATAGCGATCTCATATTACATGTCCCTGGTGGGATTTGATCACGCAGTGGCAAGGAGTCTGTGGCTTGAATGGGCAACCTCAACTAATAAATAAGCCGAATAATGATAGTAATCATTAGTGCATAGTAAATTACCTTTAAGCGTTCCGAAACCTTATTAAATGATAAGCCTAGCTGTTCCGAGGAACTTACTAAAAATGAGTTATTATTTTGGAAAATAACGAATGTTTTCTATTTATAAATAACATAAATACTTGTGTCACTTAAACTTTGGAACGTTGAATCATTTTTTTACTTAGAATGAGACGATTACAATGCAAATCAAATTTCATCTTTGATAACCAGTTTGTCATAATTTTTCTCGATGCTCGATAGTGGGTTCATGAATATATATTTTCTGTTTGAATTGTGTAAACGACGGATCTTAGCCATTTTCTGTTCATTGCCCACGCTCTTGTCGTTTTGTTTTATTTCGAGACAGATAATTTGTTACTGTCACACCACATTTGCCATTCAATATTTCATTATCCAGTCCAGTGATTACACTGAACATGTCGGTAATTATATTTATCAAATGCTCATTCCTGTCGACAACATGATGTTTGATGAGCATAAGGATAAAATCATTAGTATATTTTTAATTTCCAAAGATATCTTAATAGTAACATAATCAGATTATACACAATCGCCAAACATGCCAATTCATACGCGTTCTCATTTGACGCTTGTTTAAGGATATAAATGAAATAACATATTGTAATAGCTGTAAGAAAATTCGGAGAGTGATTCCTCGGAAGCATTATTCACAACAAAATTACATGAAAATTGCAGACTCGGTTTAATTGAGTCTGTACGTGAGGGATAATAAAAAATTGCAACATTACTCCCATCTCCTAGCGCCGACTTTCTCCGCTAAATATTTTATAATTGTTAAAACACTCATAGATTGATCATTTTGATAATTTCTTTCTTCGAAATTACACGCATATATAAATGTCTGTAATCTAAAATACTGGACAATTATTTATTTGCAAAATATCGTAAGTCGCAAGTATTAATAACTATTTCAAAAATCGTAATGAAGAAACATGACGACTAATAATCTACTATACAAACGAACAAGACTTTCTGGCAAAATTTTGGTAATTACACAATCTTGTCTCAATATTCAATTTGGCGGAAGCACTTTATGAAAACAGCTCTGATTTGCTTTCAAACATCTCGTGAAAGGTAGTAAAAGTTGTACATAGAATTGTCTTAATTGCGGCGACACAGTGCTTTGACATTGTGTCATCTCCTGGTTTTGATTCCACGAGGTGTCATGTTAGGACACTTGCTGTGGGTTCTTTCATGCTGGATTTTGTTGGGGGATTAATTAGGCTGAAATAAACAGGAAAATCCGTTTTAAAAAAATCTTCACACAGACAAGCATGTTTATTAGTTAAAAAATTTGACACTAACAGTCAAGGGTAAAATCTTTTGCCAATGATCAAATCACAGTGTCCGCTCAGTAGGTCCGTCAAGATTAAAGGAGAAGCTGTTTACAATAGAATAGTCCTCTCTTGCTTTAGATATAACAATATGTAGTACAGGACATAATTATAGCAGAATCACAATAAAGTTATTGATATTGTTTGATTTTATTAACCTGTCAATTGCATACTGATTATACGGTCAATGCACACAACATATTAATCTTCGATAAACGTTCGGCAAATTTCGTGAGATGTGAGTAGTAAGATGTGATTGGATTAAAATTGTCATCGAAACAGATACAGTGACCGTTATAGCGCAATAGGGTAAACTGCAGTTTATTAAATTTAATGCCCTACGTGTTTTAAGATCGAGGCCGTGTATCTCCATTTTTTCTTATTTATAACTAGTTTTAACATTATTGAAGCTATGATGTTTTATGTTGTCATTTTTGTTTTTAATATGTTTTGCACTTTTTTTTTTGGTAAAGCTATACTCTTTTTAAATAACTTAGTTTAAGAATTAATAATTTAAAGCCATTCGGATTAAAATCAATAAATGTCGTTTCAGTGTCGTATAATACAATACAAAACGAGACAACTCAGTGTTGCTAAGTTGTTTTATATCCGTGTAGACAACTTTGTAAGCACTTGGCCATTTTCATTAAAATATACTTCAAAAATAAAAAATTAAAAGGTCTAAAAAAAGGACAATGACAAAGGTAAGGATTGAACCACCGATCTGTCATATATGAGGTAATCACTTAACCGACTGTGCTATTGCGGATGTAATGATAACATATACATTACACTAGTGTGAATTTTCAAACATCAGTTATATACTGTCTATTAATTCTCGTAAGCTATACGGACAGAACCGAAGTGGAATCGAATATTTAAATTAGCGCTATAATGTATTCATAATTGACAGGTCAATAAAATCAGACTATAACAGTTCTGTAAAAGTTTCGTGGAAAAGTAGCCACGGTTGTCTTGGAGTAATGGTGCACATGTCCATTCGTCCGTCCTTTTCAAAATGAAGTTTATGAAACACTGTACATGTACCTTACAAACGTTACGTATAAGCGAGTATTTATATTTGTTGACGCGTTCCCAACTTAACCTACGTGAAAGTCGTTTGTACTTTGTTTTCGTAAAACATCGACCTTAATATACCGGTATGAATGTTTCTCTAAAAGATTCATAGTATTTATTATTGCGACAATTTATAATTATTATAATATTTTTGTTTGAATGTCCAAGTAGTTTACCACCTTTATGCGAATCCTCTTTTAAAGGAGGTTAAAAGATATCAATGGCAATTGCTGGATTATGCTGAATATACTAATTATACTTAATACATATAATTATATATCTTTTTGTTTTAAAATCTATCACGGCTGTAAATCTTATTGATGTTTTGCACAAATGTTCTTAATTTATGTTTTGCACAAATATTCTTAATTGTAGACATAACATTATGGAAACTACAAAGTTTATACATTGCCATCAGCATATTTCACATATATGTGATTTTCTATTGATAGTATCAAGAAAAATTAAGAAAGCAAATATACAAGTTTGTTGGTATTGAAACGTTTTCTATCTTCTAAATTCAAAACTACCTTAGAAATTCTATAATTGTAAAGGAAATTGTCATGTTATAACCCGAACAAAATTGATATATTAAAAGAAATCACGCTAACAAGTGAAAAACAAAGTTAAGAAGTTGAATATCAAAACAAAACTAATAACAATAATATATCAGATAATATATATCGTTTTAAAGAATGGAATGAGAATAAAGATCAACAAGGCAAAGGCAACGTTCACAGGACGCAGCCCACCGACACACAAGACTTGCAAATTCAATGTTACTTATATAATAGAGAAAAGTGCATACTCTGTTCAATGTGGTATCAAGTATTAACTTTTTTCCTGCGTATTATCCTTACTCAAGATACAATTTGTTTAGAAAGAGAGAAATATGTCATTACACAGTGCACACTGCACAAATGGATATATTATTTGCGGAAAATTTTCCTTGAACTCGTTTGATTTATGAGGTCTGCAAAATAAGAAAATAACGACTATTCACTAGACTATTTCTATTTTAAAACTGAATAGTGGCAATTTATATAAATTAGCATGACTTTAGATTTTGTAAATTAAAATTGATTGAAAAGTTTTCTGCCATGAACACATTAATGAAACATAATTTCAAGCATTAAAAAGGGGCAGTCCGACATATTGGTACAACATGCTTTTCGTCTGTTTGTTAACCTTCAGGTTTTTTATACTTATGTGTTTTTCTTCCTCGCTAATACATCAAAATAGATGTTATTTTGTTTCATTTGGCATATTGTACAGTAGGGTGAACGTTTCGGTTGTCAAAAATAGCGTTTTTCGTGCGTCCGTTTTTCGTGTAACGTGCGTGCGTATAGCGTGCAACGTGCGTTTGCTAAAACGCTTTTTCAAGCGTGCATCGTTTACAAGCGTTTAACGTTTATCGTTTTCCGTGTATCGTTTTTCGTTTATCGTGCGTCTGAAAGCGTGCATTTCTTATTCCCAGAAACGTTTAGCGTGCGTCTGCGTTCGTCTAAGCGTTTTGCGTCTGTTAACTTACTATTGAGAAGTAAAAGAATATCTTAGATATATTATGTAAATTTCTTGTTTCTTAAACATGTAAGAGATGTTCTGTGTCCCTGTCAAAGAATAGAAATATTATATAAAGAAGTATTATTGTGATATTTACATTAAAGTTTTAAAGTTTGTGACCTCGCGGTGAATACTGGTCAGATTTCTACATGCTTTACGCCGAAGATTAATTAGTTTTAATCCTATTTTACATACGCATAAGATATAATTACTAATTAATTGCAACATTTTTGATATTCAATTCAGCAAACAGGTGTTTATATGCGTACCAATATATATTAGATATGAAGTTCGTCAGACATCAAATGATGGTAATCAGATTAGCACCCCACCCCCTTTACAACGAATTACGGACAGGGCGGACCGTGAGACAGGTTACACGCTATACGAACGCACGTTATACGCACGCAAAACGAAACGAAATACGCAGACGCACGCAAAACGATATACGCTAAACGAAATACGCTAAACGATATACGCACGCTAAAACGCACGCAAAATGAAAACGTTTCTAAACCTTTATTAATTAAAACATCGTAATCATTTTAGGTTTTTAACAACTTTAGCTACATCATACATGTAGATAGTTTAGCGATAAATTTTGATTATCATATCTATAGATCTATACAGTATGGTAGCTAGAAATGCATTTTAAACGAGTTTATGTAAGAACTGAAATGCACTCAACCTAGCACCAAAATTAATTTTTGTCACAGCCTCAAAAAATGATTTTTAGAAATATTAATAAGCTATCGTGCGCTAATATCGAAAGTAAAATAGTTAGGATAACGTGTTCCTTTTTATGCGCAATCAAATAAAGAACTATCCCTTGCATTCACTACGTAATCTCTACGTAATAGTCCAACATGGCCGACATTGAATTATGCATTGCAAATTTTTATAAATATACAGTGCTAACAATTAAATTCAGATGGATTTATGAGGCATATCTATATATTAAGTGAGGCTGCATCATAAACAATCGAGCTATATAATCTTGAGTGTAAAATAAAGGAATAAACTATTTTGACAGAAGTCACGAAAACAGATTAAAAACACAGGATTCTACCACGGATAACATTAAGGGAAATGGATAACATTAAGGGAAAAGCTTCCAGAATCAGGAATGATTAAATTGCTGGCACAATACGTAGATTTAAGTTGATGTCCTGTATGTTTCATTAGGACACCGCATGATTTATCTTGTCTTGTCGCCAGTAAAATCTTCTCAAATTTTCAAAACGAAAGTGAAAGTAGAAATAAGCAGTCTACTGAAATCCAGTGAAATCACAAAAAAAGGTAAAATTTCTAGGGCATTACAATATATGAATATATATAAATATTAAGAGCGCAATTTTATTTTAGGTCTGAAACAGTAGTCGAGAGTAAAAAAATGAGGAAAATAAGGAAACCGGTTGTGATGTAAAGTTATTGGATTTACAAAGACAGCGCAACAGAAATTATTTTTCATATCACTTAAAATTGAAATTTATTGACGTGCGCTTAATATGTATTAAAAAGAGGATATTGAATGAGAATATTTAAAGTTCAATGCTGAATTTATTGCACGAGTTGAATAAAATTATATTATGCGACCTCTAGCTCAGGTGAGCATAATATTTACTTTATTCAATGAGTGCAATAAATTCAGTAATGAACATACACAAATTTAATATAATATTCTATTTAACACATACTATAAATACAATCTAAATTAATGAAGCTATTGACAGAATATTCCAATAAGACTCTTTCAACAAAGAAATTTCTTGACAGTTGTGCCAGACTTTACGGTCCTGTATAAGGAAAGAAGTGCTGTGTGTATATAAATATATATATATATATATATTGTATATGAATGTTCAATGTATGTGAATATATTTGATGTTTTGAAATGTTACATGTTCATCATTCCGTTTCCGTATATCTGTATCATGTCATGTCATTTTATCTTGTATTGGTATTGTAAATGATGTGTCTCTTCTCGTCTGTGATGTAAAATTTGTATATAAACTCGTCATTCCCTCATCATTTTGTGTATTGTAATACTTGTGTCTTATTGTTTAATAAATTCTATTTCAGTGTTCTTTTTTATTTCATGGGTCTGTGCTTAATATGTAAATTTTAATAAAAAAGTTTTGGACTTTAAATATGTCACTTCATTTTTTGTTATTGTGTTTTATTGCAAATAATTTAATGTGATGTAATTCGTTATCATTGTTTTTTCGTGTATTGTACATAAAAAATATATGTTTTTTATGTGTCTTATTGTTTAATAAAGTTAAAATTTTAGCAGCGTTAGCGTCTTATAACAAACAACGACATTGTAATATCCCGATAATTGGTCAATTATCACCTGCGTAAGTCGACGCAGTTACAAATACTTTCTTGAAAAAAGTACTCTACTCTAATATATATGTTACATATGTCACTTTGAATTAAAATATTAATACGAAGAACAAAAACATCAATAATTTAATACTTTTATTACATTAATCCTCATATATATACTTTTTTAAATCACGGTCCGCCTCGTCTCGAGTGACGGTCCGCCCTGTCCCAAAATATGGTCCGCCTAGTCTCAAGTCACGGTCCGCCCTGGTACGGTCCGCCCTGTCTCACGGTCCGCCCTGTCCTGCAGTCTTTACAAGTTCATATTCTGACTTTTCATCAAAGACTGTCCGAATTTAATTTTTAATTTAATTTAAATTCTATCCGAATACTATTTAGGGTGATAATTATTTTAGACAGTTCCTTCCTATTTTTCTTGACAGATTTATATTGATATGTAACAGCCTGACAGGGACTCGAACCTCTGACACTCGGAATACGATTCCGCGGCTCTTGAGTTCCTCTGAGCTATTCGGCCGCTTACACGTTTTACTTGTTTAAATACTGAATAGTTATAAACCTACTGTGTATGCAAATATTTCTTCGAATTTCCCAGGGTTACTTAGCATTGTGAATTAATTTCTAGCTGGGCTATACAAATGTATGTCAGTCACAGGGTGAGAAAAAAGTGCATCCTGACATGGACTCGAACCCGTGACCCTCTAAATACCGTACCGCAGCTGTACCGACATTTGTTAATAGTTTCATTATTTGTACATGTATAGTGAACATTTTAATAATTATACATTGTACATTGTACTATTTCTATATTTTTGTACAAATAAAAATAGCTAGATTTTTTTCTAGATAAAAAATTCTATGGTGGCTAATATATACCATGTTGTACTTTTTAGACATGTAATCACAGACAGACTAAGCCACCCTTTACAAAATTCCCCTATCTGACAGCTCATAATACTATTAGACTACTATTTTTGTATGTGGCCTGGGCTTTTACTGTTCACTTACAAACCGTATAACACATGTTAAAAGTTAAATGAGCCGCGTCACGACAAAACCAACATAGTGGTATGGCGACCAGCATGGATCCAGACCAGCCTGCATATCCGCGCAGTCTGATCAGGATCCATGCTGTTCACTTACAAACTGTATAACAAGTAGAGACACTGTTAGCGAACAGATGCGCAGGCTGGTCTGGATCCATGCTGGTCACAAACCCATTATGTTGGTTTTATCGTGACGCGGCTCAAATATATCTTAATCTTATATGAGGTCCATAATATAACCCACTTTGATAAACATAATTATATAGCTTTCTTGATTTTTTTTCTGTATATTATCTAAAATCACTTTTAAGGTTTATCAATCCGTAATCATTACTTAACATAATACCCCTTTGAGATACCCGAGATGAGCCTGTGTCGCCCTTTGCTAACTTAAAAGTATATAACCTTTCCATATATAACCATATAATTCTTTGAAGATTTTTAGATAGGTATGCTGTAGTCCCAAGTCACTTGTTTAACTTCCCTCAAGTAAGTTATAACACCTCATAACTGATTAAATTCTAACTATAATTATACTTAAATATCACCTATGTATTTATATAAATTTACAAAAACCCATTTTGCATACTAATATATCTTTTGGGACCTGTACAATTTCAATTGATTGTAATTTTAATTTTCCTACAATATCAATTTTATGCTTCTTAGGTAGGTCAGTTCATTAAAAAGAAACATAATACAAGATCCATATGAAAAGTAATGTAATTGATAACTCAATCCAAATAAACTTTATTAATTAAAAGCTTTAATAAGATGACTTAAAAAAGAAGATTTCAATAATTGTCCATGAAAAATATAAATGTTATAGTAAATTCTATGTGGACCCCAACTATTAAAGAAAGCAGTGCCACATAAAATGTTGATTCACCGGGTAATTTTACCTTAAACTTAACCTCTTAGGAAATGATACAGAATTTTTTTTATATAACATAAATCTATTATATTAATTAACAAACATATCTAATTGACTAAAATAATGTAGTCCTAACAAATTTCATTACAAAATATGAGAATTATGGCAAATCTCCTAAGATGCCTAAATGTCCAAGATAATGCACTAAATCACTATATATGAAAATTTTACCTAATTATAAGAGCCTTGGAAATTAAACAAAGCTATAAGAGGAACATTAATCTATCATATTAATTAACAAACGTATCTAATTGACTAAAGTAAGGAAGTCCCACCAAATTTCATTACAAAATATATTGCAAATTTTCTAAGATACCTTACTGTCTTAAGATAGAACACCAATTCACTACAAAATGGGGATTTTTACCTTATTATAACAGCCTAGGAAATGAAACAGAATTATAAGTGCAACATAAATCTATTATATTAATTAACAAGCATATCTAATTGATTTAAAATAAGAATATCTCAATAAATTACATTGAATATTCAGAAAATTATGGCTTATTTCCTATGATGTATAACTATACAAGCTTACACACTAATTCATTAAAAAATGGGAGTAATATTACCTGATTATAACCTCATGGTAAAATGAATCAAGTTATATAAGCAACAATAGTATTATTATATTAAGTTATACCTACATCAAATTGACTATATATAAGAAAATCCCAACAAATTTCATTGACAATTAAGAAATAATGGCTAATTTTCTATAATACCTTATTAATAACTTTACCACACTAAATCATTGAAAATTTGGGTAAGTTTACCAAGTTATAACCTTCTGGTCACTGAAACAAAGTAAGTAAAGACAAATAATGTTATACTGTCAAGTAACTACTACATCTAATTGACTAAAATAAGAAAACCCCATTGAATTATATTGACAATGAAGAAAGATAGGGTAAATTTTCTATGATGCCTATTTGTTCAAGCAAATACATTACATCTTTAGAAAATGGGGGTAATTTTACCTTATTATAACCTCCTAGCAATGAAACCAAGTTAGTAAGGCAACATATTACTATAATATTGAGTAACAATTACATCTGTTTGATTGATATGGAAAAAAATCCACCAAATTTCATTGAAAAATAAAAAAAGGTATGACAAATGTCCTATAATGCAGACAGAGGGGTTCATATCCACTATCAGTAAGGAAGTGTTTCCCTTCCCCGTCAGGGGACCATTACTTGCATGGTATATGGAATCACAAAAAAGATTTCTGTAAAACTGATTTTTTCATTTTTACAGCTCAGAACTGTTCACTATTGAGGGGAGAAGATGTGCAAGCAGACTGATAGCTTAGCCGGTAGTCAGCTTCGACACTGTATTCAAGGGGTCCCTGGCTCAAGTCCCAGTCAGGCTGCATATTTTTCTCACCCTTTGACATTTGACTCCCAACAGTTAGTAATAAAAACAATGTGAAATTGGCCTTGAAGTTTCATACCATCACCTATTCCAAAGGGGACTGTGATGAATGGTATAAAACTCAAAGTCCTATTTCACATTGTTCACTGTACCCATTCAAGGACAAATTTCAATAAAGCAGGGGAATATGTAATGGTTCCGAACTGTTCACTATATAGGGAGATGATGCGTAAGCAGCCTAATACAATATAGTTCAGTCGGTTGAGTGGCGGAACGGTATTCCAAGGGTCCCGGGTTAAAAGTCCCGGTGAAGCAGCACCTTTCTTTTTTAACTTGTGACAGTAACAAAAAAGGAAGGTATTAGGCATTTAATGTTCCTTAATAATAATATAGCATATTATAACATATAGTGCATAAAATGTCAATAAATTTCAATTTCAATACTATGAAACATATTTTCTGATGCGCTGCTCTTTTGGTAAATCCATATACTTTACAGTTTACACATGATTCACAAATTATTGGAGTCCAACACTCCTCACCTCCTGGCACTTTGACAAGGTTGACAAGTTTCTCCATTTTCCTCATTTTTTTCTCGCTTACAGTTTCGGGCCCAAAATAGAAGTTTATTCTTAATATAACACTTTAATTCATTAAAATTTCATTAGGCTTTTCACACTTCTATAATTGTTCTTATCTGTTATATTAAAACATATTTTATCAATATCTTTTTATGGAATTTAATTTTTTGAAAAAAAAAAAGAATAAATATATGCATGTAGTTTTACAGCTGATAATTTTTTCAGAACTCATATAAAAAATCAAATTAATATTTATTTTCCCAGGGAAATTTCATTATACGTTATATCACTGAAAAGCTTTTTATATCAATCATGTTTGCAAGTATGTTTTATATTATATATATTTAAGAAATAATATATCCCAAACAGTGATTTTTTTGCTCAATAACATCACTGTTTGGAGTTCGGATGCGAGGAGTTATATCACGAGGGTGTAGCCCGAGTGATATAATGATGCACATTCGAACGACAAATAGTGATGTTATCAAGCGATAAAATCACTGATTTGGATATATATTATTTCGATTCTAACACGACATCAACAAATAAATGTTGCCGTACTTGATAGTTAAGCAAATTTGCGCCTGATTTGTTTCCGTACTTATTTTCAGCGCGTCAGATTTTTAGTGGTTACGTCACGTGTATAATGATTACGTCACATGTCTAAATATAGAATGTCAAACTGTGCATCTGTTGCATAATAACACACACTTTCTGTTCTTCTATGTTCAATAGGGTAAATGCGGGTCATGTTAGAATATATTATAACCCATAATGCATGGTATTTATTATATATATTTATCAAATTGAAAAAAAGGTGGTTAAAAATTGAGGTTGAAACTTTCACATGTTTCAGGGCCGAAACGTCCAGGAGGTGTAAAGTCCTGAAACATATAGATTTAGCCCTTGTCTGGAAAATATGTTGGGCTGCCGGTCTGCAATGTATGTTTTCCTTTATCTAAAAAGGTCATGTATTAATTTCATTCGCCTGTATGTAAATGATTTGATAATTTGATCGCTGATTTGCTAAAGTTACTACCATTCGTTTTATTTTGTTAACGCCAGAAGCGGTGTCGAAGTAATTATTATCTATCTAAGAGACTCCTGGTATAAAGCAAAGTATTTTTTCAGAAATGTGCATAAAGACGACCCTGTTAAATCATTTTTAATGCATGTATTAGCGCTTGATGGCTTATAATTTCAATAATCATTTGTTTCGGCTGCCCGACAAAAAATAATATTGTGCCAGGTTGAGTGCATTCGCGGATTGATATCATTACAGCTCTAACCTGGGACATAAGATAAGTTAGTTAACATAAACCTGTTTAAAATACATGAATGGCTAGCTATCATTTAATCAAATCACTAAACGATCTAGCTAAAGTTGTTAAAAATTTATACGATAAGGATTATTTTATCAACGTTTAGAAACGTTTTCTATTTTGCATGCGTTTTAGCGTGCGTATATCGTTTAGCGTATTTCGTTTTGCGTGTGTCTGCGTATTTCGTTTCATAAAGTGTGCGTGTAACGTGCGTTCTTATAGCATGTAACGTGCGTGCGTTTTTTTCCGGAACGTGCGTTTTGCTTGTAAACTGGAACATTTACCCTACTGTATCACATACACAAAATAAAGACCGTTTACAGAGAAATAAGAGTTGTTTTTTCATTTACGCGCCTATAATATAAAGCTAACATTTAGCGCGTCTTTACACAATGTTTGTATAACGCTAATGACGTCACTTCAAATTATATGCACGGATGTGCAATACCATATTTACTGAGTGGCAAAATCGGCACCGGTATGTGATAAAGCATATTAATACATATTAAGCGCATATCAATAAATTTCAATTTTAAGTGATATGAAAAATATTTTCTGTTGTGCTGTCTTTGTAAATCCAATAACTTAACATCACAGCCAGTTTCCTTATTTTCCTCATTTTTTTCCTCTCCATTACAGTTTCAGACCTAAAATAAAATTGCGTTCTTAATATTTATATATATTCATATATTGTAATGCCCTAGAAATTTTACCTTTTTTAGTGATTTCACTGGATTTCAGTATTTTTTATTTCTACTTTCACTTTCGTTTTGAGAAGCTTTTACTGGCGACAACACAGTAAATATTTTGCGGTGTCCCAATGAAACATACAGGACATCAACTTAAATCTAAGTATTGTGCCAGCAATTTAATCATTCTTGATTCTGGAAGCTTTTCCTTTAATGTTATCCATTTCCCTTAATGTTATCCGTGGTAGAATCCTGTGTTTTTAATCTGTTTTCGTGACTTCTGTCAAAATAGTTAATTCCTTTATTTCACACTCAAGATTATATAGTTCGATTGTTTATGATGCAGCCTCACTTAATATATAGATTTGCCTCATAAATCCATCTGAATTTAATTGTTAGCACTGTATATTTATGAAACATTGCAATGCATTTTCAATGTCGGCCATGTTGGAACTATTACGTAGAGATTACGTATGAACGCAAGGGATAGTTCTTTATCCGATTGCGCATAAAAAGGAACACGTTACCCTATAACTATTTTTACTTTCGATATTAGCGCATGATAGCTTATAAATATTTCTAAAAATCATTTGTTGAGCTGTGACAAAAATTAATTTCGGTGCTAGGTTTGAGTGCATTTCAGTTCTTACATAAACTCGTTTAAAATACATTTCTAGCTACCATATATATGATAATCAAAAATTTATCACTAAACGATCTAGATACATGTAGCTAAAGTTTGTTAAAAACTTAAAATGATTACGATATTTTAATAAAGGTTTAGAAACGTTTTCATTTTGCGTGCGTTTAAGCGTGCGTATATCGTTTAGCGTATTTCGTTTAGCGTTATATCGTTTTGCGTGCGTCTGCGTATTTCGTTTCGTTTTGCGTGCGTATAACGTGCGTTCGTATAGCGTGTATCGTGCGTTCGTATAGCGTGTAACGTGCGTTTTGCGTGTAAACTGACACGTTCACCCTACTGTATAAGTTATATTCATGTAAAAAACATTGCTTTTGATATTTAAGAGCTCTAACTGAACGCGCCTAAACGATTTTCAAACACGCCGCTTATTAAACAAAAATATCAATTCAATTTTCAAAGAAAGAAAGAAAATGGAAAGAAAGAAAGAAACAAGAAATATATTAAACGCTCTAATTTCTGTTACAAACAATTAATTTACGGCGAACGTGTATATATATAATTTTGTTAACCTTCATGTCTTTTATACTTGTTTTTTCTTCCTCGCCTAATACATCAAATTATGTGTTGTTTTGTTTAATTTGGCGTATTGTATAAGTTATATTTATGTACAAAAATTAATAATTAAAATCATTGCTTTTGATATTTAAGTGCTTTAACTGAACGTGCCTAACTAAATCATTCTCACCGTGTTTTTTTCTTTTCTTTTCTTTTTTATATGTGTGTCTTATATAATTATGCTGTTATGAAAAAAGCACTATAATGAAGGGTAATAAAACTTAACTGATTTATGTTCAGAACAAAAGGATGAGTAATATAATACGTAACTAATGATCTTCGATGTTATGTTTTTCACACGTTCAAGTGATGTCAACATTCTTTTATGGGGCAATCAGACCTGCCAGCCATTTATATTGCAATCAAATCAAGTTGTTATCCGAAAGATAATTCCTTTTTTTCATTGGTAATTAGAACTGCACTGACCACACCACGCCCAAATAATATCATTATCATCATTATTTTAACTATTTTTATTATTATTTTTATCATTATTATCAATATCATTTTTTCCCCAAATTTTTATTTGGTTGTGTATTCCGCGCCATTTTATCTGTTGTTTAGATTTTATATTATTATTGCATATTGTATTACACTTTTTTTAGCGTCACATATCATAGATAGCATATTTTCCCATATGTTAGGGATGAGAATTATCTACCATTATCAGAAATGGGATTTTCTCCCATGTATCAATATGGGACTTTTTCCCTATTATCAGAATGGGAGATTTCATCCATGGGTGGATTTTCCCCGCAACGAAAATGGGAGGATTTTTAAACATTACTTTTCATGTTTTTATTACACAATAAAGTATTTGAAGACTACAACAATAATTGTCTTGCATAAAAGTTAATTCTCTATTTTTTCCAAATCTCCCATTATTGTTATCTCCCATTTTTATAGAATGGGGGTAAAGCATCATATGGGAGAGCAAACCCCAGTGAGAGAATGATAAAACCCCATGGGGGACTCAACTTTGATTGTCTCCCCAGCACTATGTGAAATTTAAAGACCAGTTTTAGTTTAATGTTATACCCATTGTTGACTGAACTCTTCATTTATTTTCTTATTACATTAGAAAGGATAGCTGAGTTTGCGAAAATCCCGGATTTGCAAACTTATTCCGGAAGCTGTTCTGATACAATGACGTATAAAAAACTTTGAATACATTTTAAATGTGATACACATTACAATTAAAATTACTAGAAGCATCATTTCAAGGACATGCAGCATTAAACGGTTGGCGTATCCTAGTATTAAGAAAGAAAGAATAAAGAAAGACAGAAAGCAAGAAATAAAGAACGAAAGAAAGAAAGAAAAAAGGAAGAAAAACGAAAGAAAGAAAGAAAGAAAGTAAAGGAGGAAAGGATGGAGGGAGGGAGGAAATAAGGAAGGAAGGAAGAAATGAAGGAAGGATATATTGAAGAAAGGAAGGAAAAAAGAAAAGAAGGAAGGAAGGAAGGAAGAAAATAAGGAATGAAGGAAGGAAGGAGAGAAGAAAGAAAGAAAGAAAGAAAGAAAGAAAGAAAGAAAGAAAGAAAGGGAGGGAGGGAGGGAGGAAATAAGGAAGTAAGGAAGAAAAAGAAAGGAAGGAAGGAAGGAAGGAAGAAAAGAAAGGAAGGAAGAAGGAAGGAAAAGTCTACAATTAAAGTTAAATGTCTCACTAAAATACTGTTTGAAAATAATAATCCTATCGTAATGCATATTGAACATCAAAGTGTTAAGGAAATTTTTGAAGAGTGTCAAACCCTCTGAAATATTCTATATCAGATTAAAGTCTGCTGGTTTAGACTTCATAAATTACATCATGTGTCATGTTGATATATCACGGTTTGTTACATTTAATACTTTATAATTTATGTATTAGTAACTATTTGCTGGCATTTTTCAATGTAAAGTCCAAAAAATGAAAATAACGACTGGTGTGAAAATGTTATGAATTTACTGACGCATAAGATATAAATATAGCTCTGTTAAAATGATACATGGCATCTGTGATTAACTTTCAACCTTGATCTGTTAGGTTTCACAAAATAATAAATGAATATGTTACATTGTATGCTTGAAATATATAATATTAATAAAATATATGATAAATTCATCGGCTATTTATAACTTCTGATG
>NW_026859578.1:0-51802 GCF_026571515.1 Ruditapes philippinarum | reverse complement strand
TTCAAACTTTTTTATGGACATCCGATATATAATAGAAATTACCCAACATGCATTTTCCAGAATTGTTAAAATGGTGTACATAGCTATACTTAGGAATTTCATTGGGTCATTAAAATCCGTGCACTCCAGTGCTCCATTTCTCTAGTTTGTTTTCTAGAACGCTTTTAGTTTGAGTGCCTATTACTTACAAAACGTTGATCAATAGCGTGCGTAGAGTAGGTTGAGGAACTAAAACGCTCCTTGTAGTCTTTCTTCTTTTTCATCATAATTATAAATCGCCCCAACATTACCTCAATGCCAACCAATTAGTTTTGAACAGAACAGAATTATCAATTGATACATTGACTTCTTATATGGTAACTTTTAAAAATCTAAAGGTCATTATCTTGTAGACACAACAAATGTTCTATAGTTTAACTTCCTTCGTGTAAAAAAGCATTGAACATTGTTTGGCAGCCAGCTTAAACGAAATTTCGTATTTATTTTAGCTCCAGGTCCAAGTAAAGAAGTTGTTCTCACGATGAAGAAGGTTTCCTCATTGGCTTTGGTGTAACACATTAGCGGACAAGTTCTAACTCTTTCGGCAATATTTGTTAATCAAATCATCACACGTATATTGTCGTCATTTCTGACGTAACTGTCATCTTAAGCGTATTAAACTATTTATATTGTTGTATAAACCCAAATAAAGATATTGTTTTAAATAATTTGTCTGGTATTTTTTTTTAAATATAAGAAGCCAAATGCAGGACTATGTTCGCTTTGTACAATAACGTATAGTAACGTATATAACGTTGTTCAGTAAGTTGTGCTTACGCTGTTCAATAAGTATTGCTTAGGTTTTATTAAAAGTTGTGCTTACGTTGTTCAATAAGTTATGCTTACGTTATTCGCTCAGCTGTGCTTACGATATTCAATCAGTTGTGCTTACGTTATTCAATAAGTGAGCAACATAAGCATAACTTATTGAATAACGTAAGCACAGCTGATTGAACAACATAAGCACAACTTATCGAACAACATATGCTTACGTTGTTCAATAAATAGTGCTTACGTTGTTCAGTAAGTTGTGTGCTCAATAAGTTGTGTTTACGTTGTGCTCAATAACTTTTGCAGCTGTTAATAGACCTAGTACTTAATATTAGTAGCAATTATCAAAGACAGATTTTTACGCAATAACGTCAGTCAACAAGAGATATGAAATCCAAGCATTATCAAGGGGTCATGGTGTTAAACAAAAACTTTTTTAAAGATTGAGATAAATCATCGATTGATTCATAAAACCAGGAGACGTGGTGTTGTTTACAATCAAATAAGGCTCCAAGATCAGATATTTAAACCATGATATATTACAGAACTATTACACAAAAATTTTAGGATATAGCTCCAGCTGTTGGAATTCAAGATAACAAGTCAAGATATGTTGTTAAATTAAAAAATGATTGTCAAAAGACCATGACTTTGGTTTGAGGTCATTTCCTATAAGAACTACGAGTCCTTCTGACATTATATATAAAAACTCGTATAGTGATTTCTAATTCTACTTAGGAAAGTGCAGAACTATTGCAGTTTCATTTAGATAGAATATGTAAATGCATTGAATTGGAAATAAAATAACACAAATTATAGAAAACTTGCTATAAATACATTTTTATTTTTTATTTTTGTAATCCAGAGTACTAATACTTACGTTTTATATCATTATAATGAAAACAAAGAACGAACAATAAAAAATGAACAAAATAAAATCTTTGAAGTTTAAAGATATAATAATTATGCTCAAATTTGATACTTGAAAAATATTGAAAATTGCTAAACTGTCTCTTTGTAAATATAACATTAACATGTTTTTACTTCACACAAAGGTAGAAATGTTATGTTTTAAAGGAGGCCACAACATAAATATAAAGTGTCCGTTTTTTTTTTTAAAGGACCAACTATATCTGACCTTTAATAGGGGATGCAGGTTCCCATACATAGTTTGTACATTCCTTTGTTCAAATAGACATATTCAGTAAGAATTTCATAGATTTCAATAAATTTATGCGATAAAATTATTTTACACAAAGATGAGCATAGTATATCTTTAAGAAAGAAACAAAACAACCACAAATTTATCTCTAGCTCTATAAACTTATATATACATGTATTGTAAGAATCCATAATGAATGACTGTGACACCAGTCTAAACATTGTTCAAGGCAGTTGTAGGTTGTTTTCATTTATTATTGATTTGAAATTAAATGTCTTGACATATTTTAGACCGGTTTTAGCTAAAGTCTACATAAACAATAAAAATTAATTGTCAATACATTCAAAGATTTTCAACAAAAACTATTGTTATTAAAAAACTGATATCTGTCATTCAAAATGGGGAGTATATAACTATAATACTTCAGTTTGGTTTAAAGTAAGTTAACTCCCATTTACAAATAATCATTTACTTAAACAGAGTAAAAGGAATACATAGAAATTTTCGGGTCATCAAGTGTGGAAACCAAATTATTGGAAAATCAACATAAAATTTTGTGTTACAATAATTTTTAACGGTCTATTTTTGACGGTCATTATTACGGTTATTTACAAATGTGCCTGTGCGCGCGTGTGCACGTGTGTAAATGTGTGTCGGAGTGTGAATTAATAAGATGTTATTTTTTTAAGCTTTAACCAAAAAAAAATATGTATTTTAGCTTTGTATGCAGAAGCTTTAGTCTTTGTTATTGGATCTGTAAGATCAAAAAATCTTAAGTGTAGAATTTTTTTCCATTTTCTCGACTAAGATACTTCAATATTACAACATTCATCAAATTTGAAGAGCAAAGCTAATCTAAAATAGATACAGTTGTTGCTTACAAAGGGCATTTTGTAAGGATATACCAAGTAAAATATCGATATATTTCGTGAATATCTATTATACATTGCATTTCAATATGATTTATGATAGGTTATCTCCCATTGACAAGCAATTCTTAACTAACATATTCATTATAAATCTTGACAAAGAAAAAAAAAACAATTAATCAAGTCATTTAAAGGCACATTATGCAATATTAAACAAATATATTTAATCTTCCTTAGAAAGGGCAAACATGAGGTTTAAATGTTTAAACAATGGTTTTTAGAGCATATAAGTTTCTTATTACCTAAAGAAAGGAGTGCTAAATGTGAAAATATTTTCATGAAAGAAGCAAAATGTAAACAAAGTAGTATTTTGACTCCCATACAAAATACTTAATCTTTTTGTCTGTACTAATATATGGAAAGTAAGAGAAGCAAAATATATTTCAGCTACAGTAATAAGCCAGTGAGTAACTTTTTTGAAACTGTATCATAATACAAATTATAAAAATAAAAACTTTTGAGAAATAAAAATAAAAGCATTACTTGGGAATAATGGGCCTTTAACAGAAGAGCACGCTCTGTTAATAAATCATATTAAATCATACAATTGTGCGTGCATGTGAGTTCGTTTATGTGCGTGCACGAGTGCGTAGGGGAGTAAATGAATGACTGGAATAAATGATATGTTTTTATATACATGTACATGTATATATATTGTCAGAAAAATATCTTCTTCAGCATTGTACATATACACATAAGTCTTGATCGGATCAAATAACTATAATGTTGGATTTTTTTCCCTTTTATCTCTGTTTGCAGGTTACATTTCTTAAGATACCGGTATTTGGTTTAATATTTACCAAATTTGAAGAGCAAAGTTAAGTCATGCTATTTTTAATTACCTTAATATAAAATAGCCCTTCTCACTAATATTGCTTTAACTATCATAGCCTCATAATTATTTAACATTTTTTCATCTATTTCTGACAAAAAAATCAGACAAAAATGTTAAAATAGTATAACTAGCGTTAGATCACCAACTACAATGTTATCGTCAGAATCAACGTAATCATCACGTTATCATAATCATCATAATCATCATTTCTTTCTTATTTCTGATGAACCACTTCACACACTTTCAGTGTGTCATTTTTACAACCGATGTACATTTTATCACCTTTATCATATTTACATATACTTTCCGGATATTCTATATTATCTAGAACACTAAATCCTGTCTTGAAATCTTCAGAAATTCTGTATACTGTATTGTTAACACAGCAGCAGACAAGAAGTGATCCATCCTCTAGACGAAGTATCCCAGAAGGTGATTTGATTTTCTCGTCTTTGTAAATACTTGATACATTTCCATTATTTGTGAGGCGTACAATGTTACCATTACTAAAGTCACTTACATACACATATTTAGAGTCTGAACTTACAGCAATACCAGATGGAACAGTCATCTGAATGTTAGCCGTATTCAGTTGAATTTCTGTCTGTACTGTACCATTAAGATCTAATACTAACACACTGTGTGGATGCCAACAAACAACATACAGCTTTCCTTGGTTATATGTGACATTATAACATTGTCTATCAAATTGAACAGTACGAACTAGAGATAGGTCATTATCAGTCTTGAAAATTTGAACTGCTTTCATTGTTATCATCGCAACAGCTACTTCATCTTGAGACATAAGACAAACGCCACGTGGGCCTCCCGGTTCCTGTCTTTCTTTTATCAAACGGTCATTGTTGATATCAAACAGTTTAAGTTTGTTGTTAAATTCATCTGCTAGTAAAACTTTATTTGGTTGAATAAATGAGCATCCTACAATAGAGCATTTCTCTTCATCTGATAAAGTTCTTATTTTAATGTCCCTTAAATGCTGCAAGGAGCTTAAAGAACGAGTCTTTGTCTCTAATGTTCCCAATAAAGTTTTCTTAAATAATACATTTTCTATATCTTCGTTCCGTTTGAAGGTGTATGTTGTTTTAAGTTTTCTTATTTCTGTTAAAACTTTAGTGCTCTTTTCATCATTGGCTAGAGATTTAGCTTTCTTTACAGCTATGAATAGTTCCCTTTCCTTCCCGGAAGTCTTGTTGTCTTTTAGACCAGCTTGAAGTTGTTTCATTTCTGACGAAACTTTACTGCATTCTTCATGCGCTGTCTTTAATGCTCTTTTGTTTGATTCTTTTATTTGTTTTGCATTTTCAACAACTTTAGTTTTCATATCTTTTATACGATTGATGATTCGGTACTCAAAGTCGTCAATATCTTTAAGCGCTTGAGTTAAACAACCATCTGCTTCCGTAGTTTTGTCAGAAATTTCTCTTTCCAAATTCTCTGCTGCTTGTAACTTTAACTCCAGCATTTTTAACGTGTCATCGTACTCTTTACTGTCAGCTATACCTTTACACGTGTCGGGGATATAATCAAGATCACATGTTCTATGCTTAAGAACCATACAATCATGACATCCTAGTTCTTTGTGTCTAGAACAGAAAAACTTGACAATTTCGGTGTTATGAAATGGGCATTTATCATCTAATAAAGATGTATTTGTAGCGTCGGATCGTTCGTGTAATTTATGATGTTTTGAGGCCTTTGTTTTTCTATGAGAAAGAAAAAACACGAGCTGCATAAATATTCCTGGCAATCTTCACAATATCCTCGTGCTTTAACATTTTGACCATCAGTTTTACACGGATCACAAACATGATTTTCATCACTATCAAACCAAACCTTTGATTGGCGTCACTGCTTTTCTTCCAGAAACCGCCATACTGACGAACTTTACACATGAGAAAATAATTCATGTTTATAATTGTTTCTTGTTTTCGATTTTATAAACCTAAATATAATCTTTTATAATCTCTAAATATATTTTTATTTTCCTGCTTATATTGGCCTGCTTTATGAGCATAATATATATTAAAGTTATCCGTTAAAAATATAACATGAAACACTTTTTATATTCTTCTTCAAATTGTTAGTGAAATAAAAAGTAAAGTCGCAATTTTCGAAAAATGAAGATTAGCAAATTAACTTCCTCTTGTGGGGTATTTCGTCTTCACTGGAGCATGAAATATTGTAAGGCGTATAGATAAAGTGTTGTGGGTATTTGCTTTATCAGCACATTTATATTAAAAGATTTACTATTGAAATATTGAATAGAATAATTGCTAAACTTATACAAATAAAATATTGTAAATTAAATCTTCTAAAGCACATTTATACATATTGTGAAACAAAAGAGAAAGACTATAAAGTTTAGTATTGATTTATTGAATACAATGGTTGTTAAACTTACACAAAGGGTTTGTTCTGCTTTATTCTAAAAACAGATATTCAAATACAACGTACATGTAAAAATTGCTAAATTTTAAAGTTGAACAGTTAAATACAGTTGCATTGAAGTTACATGTGCACCATGAGGAAAAAGTTGATCAATTTAATTAATGCAGGGGAGATTACACCATAAAAATTGTTTCACACAGTTATGTATATTGATTTTAAGAAACTTGCGGAAACGATAAATGAGACTTCGCACAGTGTCTGTTACAGTCGAGGGAAGTGCTTTCTGTGTAGAGTGTATTCCTTTCTTCATGCACTTTATTTGCAGAATATCCGTACAGTATTAATCGAGACTGTTTTTGCAAAATACAAAAGCACTGAATTGACCCGGTAGTGCGGAGACCGGATTTAGAATTGTCTGATGCATTTTGATAAATATATAAACTATATCACACCCTATAAAATGTAACCAATGAACATTCCCGGGTATAAAATATAAAATCAACACTGTACCCCATCTAGCCTCGTTTTCATTTCGTTTTTATAGGCCAAAAAACCCAAAACATATCAAATACATACCTGTATAATATTCGAAGCAATATAAGGGGGCAGGGGACCTAAAAATGAAAAATTTTGTATTTCAGTGTGACCAGAAACACAATTCCAAATATTTCAAAATCTGTTAAAAGACAGTGTCTGACACAGTTGAGGGGAGTGCTTCCTGTGTAGGGTTTTTTAGGCACTTTATTTGCAGAAAAAAAGTTTAGTAACATTATTATAGAAATTATCCTTAATCGAGACTATTTTTTGCAAAATACAAAAGCACTGAATTGACCCGGTAGTGCGGAGACCGGATTTAGAATTGTCTGATTCATTTTGATAAATATATAAACTATATCACAACTTATAAAATCTAACCAATGAACATTCCCGGGTATAAAATATCAAATCAACACTGTACCCCATCTTGCCTCGTTTTTATTTCGATTTTATAGGCCAAAAACACATATCAAATACATACATGCGTAATTATATTCGAAGAAACTCTGCCTGTCGTCTTAAGTTACTTTGTACGGGTTATCTTTCTTACATATTCGAGATCATCTATGTTTCGGCCCTTTCCGGCAGTGTTCGGATAAAGGCCGTGAACACAATAGTATGAATAAAGAGAACGGATCCGGTATTTCGTAACCTACGCTAAGAAACAAATAGTAATTAATGTTCTGAGCTGTTGACCAATGTTTTTTTACCAATATATCAAGTAAAAATGTGCCTAAAATTAACAAATTCAAATGAATGTAAACAATACATTATTTCTATACTTATTATAACGGTTGTAGAACCGAAAGTACAAATGCCATCCTGTTTACATTAAGTCGGATTTGTTAAAAATTGTACATCAATGGGCATATCTAAATTAAAAATGGTTGTCAGACATATTTTCAATCGCAATTGTTCCAAGAAAGGCTATATTATCCTTAATGTCAACCAATGAAAACGCTGTATTTCTTAAAAATTGTTTCGTTAATTTTCATAGAAGAACAAAAGTCGATACTATTTCGAATACCGTTCATAGTCGACTTCTAGTTTTCATAGTGCTTCATCGAACCGCGTTTGTAAAAATAGTCATTTGCATAAATTTACACATGCGCTTTCGTGTGCCGCTTTTGAATATTAATTTATTAAAAATGACGTCAAAAGTCATACCTACATTAATTTTGCATTTATTGATAAAGGATATACATGCAGTTCAGATTTAAATCCACGTCTTGGCGAAAAAGATACTGCACGTGTATAAGTAACAAGAAAAATATTACATACATTCGTATGTAATATAAGGACGATTGCATACTAACTTCTGTACTTCTGTGAAGTTTTTTATGCTTGTTGCATGAAAGGTGTAATGTAAAATGAACAAACATATCATCAGATACTTTACATTTTTAAACAATAACATGGAATGTAATAAATGGAATACTAATAGATCTATTAAAATTGCCTGCCTTCAGATGAGAAAAATGATTTCAAGGAAATAAGATATAAAAAACAACCATGCACGCACGACAAATTTACAGCTCTAAAACACAAAATTACACATCTTCCACTGAACAGAATATATTAAAATTGTGCACAGATTTGAGACATGATTATTTATTTACAAAAAAAAACATTATAATTTGTTATCAATTGATCCAATAAAACCCCCAGGATAGTGTTTTGTAAATATTAATTACAAATAAAAATTAAAAGGTATTTCCTATCCTATACTACGCGCTATTTATAATTTCCGCGCTAAGTCGTGGTGGTGCTTGGGATAATCACGTGATAGTGTAACGGCAGCCATCTTACGATACGAAAATGCCTGGCCCTTACTCGGACAGTTTCTTCTGCCGAAAATATAGTATCAAATTAACACTTGCAATTCAAAGTTTGTTTGCTACATATGGAATATCGTTTTACTATTTTCAAACTTTTTTTCTGCCCAACTATGTTGATGATATTGATTGGCTGAAACCAACACGTGATCAGTGCACATCAAGGTGTGAACTGATTTCATTTTCATTAAAATTATGCCTTTAATCGGACATATAACAATTTCAAATACAAATAATTTTATTAAACAATCAAAGGAGGATTTAAGATTATAAATATCATTGCAAAGTAATAAATGCATACAAATTGTAAATTTGTGTACGGCAACTAACCCCCTAAACAAAACATAATAGACTCAACCGAAACACTGTTTGCTTCTTTATCTAACTTTGTAGTTGCATGACCATGATTTGCACTAAACCTATTGTAAAAATAATACTATGACCACAGCAGATTTCGTACAGAAAACCAATTAAAAATGTCAATTTAAATTTTTTGTTACGAATGTAGGAAAAGGTTTAAATTAATTTGTAATTAAGAGGAAAGTTACTCACGTGTGTCTTTTCACATTTTTTTTTTCGGTAGACGGAAAGTGAGAGTAGAATAACGTTTTCGTGACCTCGTGTTAAGACATTCATGTACAAGTTTGCTTCTTTAAAAAGAACTTCTTATAAGTCGAATGGAATCTGAAAACAAAAGCAACATATATCGGCTATTTTTGTCAATCTCTCATATTAGAAATATACGGCGAGGTGTTCCGAAGTGAAAGAAGCAGCAAAATTTCAATACACGGTTTATTAGGTGGTCATAAAATAGTCCTTGGCGATATTGTTACGAAATTACTCTGTTTTAACAGAAATCTGTCTTAACACGTTTCCGCATTAAGAATTATATGCGTCCAAGTGAAAGCATGATGATAAAATCAATTAAAATAAGATTATTCATCATACCTATATACTAGCAACAGTCTTAAAGAAAATTAAACACTTAAACTACAACAACTCAACTCAACTACAACCACTCTTCAACTCCAATGAACAATGTAGCTATCGTGATTAATGTGCAAAAGTGGACTGGCGCGCGACCCACTTGCGGAAACCAGTCTGTACGATTCCTTGCACGACATGAATGCTGCGCGTGCTGAAATGCCTTAACAGCGTTCAAATGTGGCTTACAAGAATAAGTACAAAAATACATAAACATACATGTTTATTCAATAGCGTAACATTTGTTACATCAATACAACATGAGTTGTTGAAAAAGGATTGGTCCGAATAAAGCTTATAATATATTTATAATTTTCAGTATTCTAGCTCCACGTTAAAACCAAATCAGCGATGAACTTGTTTTTGATTCAAAATTGAAATATGACCGTTTGCGTGTTTTGATTTTGCAGTCATTTGTCGTAAAAAAGTCATTTCAATTTTGCATAAAACAACAGTGCAATTTTAGTGCAGCAAAAACTTGCAAATAGTAAATATATTTGTACCTTTTTATTGTTAAATACAAGATTGATACACTAACTTTTAATTAACTATTCTTTGTCAACAACAGAAAAACAAACTGAGAAAATCCCTTTTATATAGCTCAACATTTCAACCAAGAACATGCAACCTGTATATAGACAAAGCAATATAAAATCTTGATATTTTTTTCTAAAAATAGTACTTTAAGTTTGCGACCTTTTGTTGCGCAACTCTGCCAGCGTGTCTGAGGAATGATCATACCTAAAAATAACTGAGCTGTGCCAATGACCCGGACTGTTAATGACCCAATTGTTTTACAACGAAATGAGTAAAAAAATGTTGGCCAGATATACTATCCTAAAAACAATAAGTACTTCTTTTCAAATTTCACAGTATTATAGCTAGTATAAATGTTCACTGTCACTTATTTTCGAATTTGCTGTTCTCAAAACAATTAACAATTTACTACAGTCGGTCTTAATCTTTCGTTTAAATAAAGTCGTATAATGAAGTGAAGCTTGCGCATAACAATGTTTGTTGGCGCGACGCCCTTATGGAATGAAAAAGGGCAATTGCAACTTCTCGAGCATTTTCGTCGGACATAATAGCCGAACATTCCGATTGGTATAAGTGTTTGATTATCAAAAATGAAATGTCGCGATATGTAAAATGAATTGCGAACTGGATAATTTTGCAATGTAAATACATTTAAATGAAATTATCTAATCCGTCAATTAATCGCGCTCTTCGGTATTTTCATTAATCATTTTGTAGTACACAGTGGGTTATTATGTGTGTTATTGCTTTACCTATAAATAGAATGATGACCTGAACATTGTGAAAGTCCGAAAATCTATTTATAGAAGAAGTTTAAGTTTACCGAAACGGTCATTCGTCTCGCAACGAACTGGGGAATTATGCAGGAAATGAATGCAAACATATTAAAACAATTAATTGCAATCTTTAAGTAGGCAATTTCCCTCATTATAGTAACCAAGGCTGGCTTAAAAATATCGGGGAATGAGATGGGGATGATAAATCAAGTATACCTGATGTTCTTGAAATATACTTAGTGTTTAAACAACAAGCATGCTGAAAGTGGAGAATTCGTTTTATAACTGCCCTTTTTTGTCTTGTAAAACATATTTTCCAATCAAAATTATCCTTCAGGGCCGAATATCACTATTAAATTTACAATTTATTTCTCAGACTTAAAGTTTGCCTGTTCAAACAGAATTAAACTCACCCAATATCATAACGAAATACAGTCCAATATATGAGAAACTTGCTATATAGATACTTTGTTGACAAGGCTCTTGCCAGTGGCTAGAAAATACTTGACTTACATTTAACAAACCATTTTATTGCAGACGACTTCGATCGGGACAACATTGAGGTGACATTTATGATAGAGGAAACAAGATCGACGGTGATGTCAGATCCTGGCGTTTCAAATATCTTGCTGAGTATAATTATTCAATTTTCTAGTTTGCTTTCTAGAACGCCTTTAGTTTGGGTGCCCTCCAATAACACAACGCTATTGATATCCTTTTTCATCATAATTATAAATCGCCCCAGCATTACCTCCATGTCAGGCATTTAGTTTTGATAAAAATATTTACTTCTTGGTAACTTTTTTACTAAACTGTCTTGTAGACACAAATGTTCTATAGTTATTGCTCAAACAAACTTCCTTCGTTTAAAACAAATCTTTCAGAAATTTCTTGTTTGTTTAAGCTCCTGGTCCAAGTATAGAAGTTGTTCTCACGATGAAGAAGGTTTCCTCACTGGCTTTGGTGTAACTCATTATCAGACATGTTCAAACTCTTTCGGCAATATTCTTTAATCAATCTTCACACGTACATTGTCGTCATTCGTGATTTAACTGTCATCTTAAGCGTATTGTCTATTTATATTGTTGTATAAACCCAAATAAAGAATTTTTTTTAAATAATTTGTCTGGTTGTGCTTACGCTGTTCAATAAGCAGAGTTTACGTTGTTCAATAAGTTGTGTTTACGTTGTGCTCAATAACTTTGGCTGCTGTTAATAGAGCTAGTACTCAATATTAGTATACAGTTATTTCATATGTGATTTGGGAACAGTCAAAATGTTGGCCCGAGGTGGAGGGGGTAGTGTTTTGAACTGTTGCCCAAGGCCGTAGGCCGAGGGAAACAGTTCAAAACACTATCCCTGACACCGAGGGACAACTGTTTGACTGTTCCAAAATCACATATGAAATAACTGTTTTATTACCTGATCAATTAGTGTTTTAACAGTACTTGCAGAAGAAAAAAGGAACAAGAAAATAGTTTTGCACATAATTTAATAATAAAACTTAATACTTTAAGTATGTCAAGTCACATCTGGTTAATGATCACGAATGATGGACGCTTCAAGTAGGAATCCTCTATGACGTCAATGACGTCAGAGCACGGGAGGGAAACAGTCAAAACTATTGACCGGTCAACAGTTCGCGAACGTTGACGTTCATAGAATTTCAGAAAACAGTTAAAAATACCAAATTACATTTATATAAGGTATCAGGTAATAATAGCAATTATCAAAGACAGATTTTTACGCAATAATGTCAGTCAACAAGAGATATGATCCCAGCATTATCAAGGTCATGGTGTTAAACAAAATCATTTTGAGATAAATCATCACTTCTTTTTTTATTCATAAACACATAGAGGTAATGTTGTTTGTAGCGCCGATATATGTCCAAACGTCGAAAAATGTCCAAACGACGATAAATGTCCAAAAATTGACGATAAATGTCTCAATCGCCGATAAATGTCCAAAACCCCTTTAACGATAAATGTCCAAAAATTAACGAAAAATGTCGCAACAAATTAGGTGCTCATAAATGTCCAAATCGGTTAACGATAAATGTCTCAACTTTTCATATGTTAATTTGTAATTTATTGTATTGGATACTGTAACAGTCTATCCAACTAACCCGTGATTTTACCCTCTGGTTTACCCCCGACGTAAAATGTATTATACATTATTGTGCGTGGCCAGTTGCAGATCCGGATGGGCGCGGGGGTATGTGCCTTCTTAACTCACCGAAGCAATACGTTTTAGCATTGTTTGTGTTCTTCAATATTTTTGTGCCCCATATAGCGTTGCCATTGTCCGTCCGAGTGTCTAAGTGTCCATCCCGAAAGTTTGTGAACGGTATAGGGGCGTGGACAGAGTTGCATATTCCTTTACTGTCAAGTGGTCAAAAGTTAAGAAAAATATGCAACTCTATCTGGCAAACAAAGCACTTAACCTGTATATACCATGTGAGCTAATCAAGGGTTTAACTGCTTTGACAGTTAAAATCTGACCTACTGATTCAACAGCGAACAGTGCAGACCTTGACAGGATGACGCATTTGCTTGTCGGGGGATATGGTTCGACAATGGTCGTTATAAGCATATACGCAACACGTTTAAATGGGTTTTGTGACTTTTCTCTTAAGTGCTGCGAAGACGGTCCTTCTCATGCTACATTGATTTAAGACATTTGTATTTGATTATTACTCATTCGCGCGTGGTGGACTGAACGCCACTGCGGGGTCACCGCCTTATAAATACAGAGTTTTGAAAGGCTACTTACATGTATCCCTCCAGTGTCGACCCAGATCAGTTTACACGCAAATGCGTCATCTGATGGGGGGTATGCGCTATTAAACACCAGTTATTGGTAGTTAAGGTTTTGTATGTCCCTACAGTGTGGCACTTTCAAGATCAACCTACATGGTTATACATGAATATAATGTATATATAATCAAGTAAATGTTCAACTAAATAAGGGGAAGTAACTGCTATATTACCTTTTACAGCTTCTGATTGGCTATAATTATGTCGTGGGAACAAGATAATTATTTCGTGGGAACAAGATATTATCTCGTGGGAACAAGATAATTATTTCATGGGAACAAGATAATATCTCGTGGAAACAAGATAATATCTTGTGGGAACAAGATAATATCTCGTGTGAACAAGATAAATAAAGACACCCATGTGTCACATCTGTGCCACCGTAATAGACACTTGACGTAATAGTATGTTTTCTTGCTGTGCTGGTTGGATACAAACATGTACATTTAAAAATTACTTATATGTCAAATATTAACTTAACAATATTATATAAATAACACGTGGCTGTCATTTTGCATTATGCTAACTGGTTACTAAAGCAATTATCGTTTTTACCAATACAGAGTTATGTAAGAGTTATGTACCCCAGGGTGATATAAGAAATATTCGCCGGGAAATATATTTTAGGAGGGTGATATTCGATCAGAACACATTGTAGGCCTATGGGAGTTTTACATTGAAGGATATATTGAGGTATAATAATTTATAAATAGCATATTGCTGTCGGGGTGATAGAGGATATTGTCAACCCGAGAAGTTGTATATTACCCCGAGGCGCAGCCGAGGGTAAAATGCCAGTTCAAGGGTTGGCAATATCCTCTATCACCCCGACAGCCATATGTTATTTATTTTATTATACCGAAAAAAACCTTAGGTTCCAAAACATTCATAAGAGAAAATACAGATCAACACTTCAAAATTACAGCGATTTTGATCTGTAAACACAAAAATGTATTGATAAAAACAAGACAAACAGACAGACAGACATATCGTTATTTCTTCATTAGAAAATAAATAACAACAACAAAATCAAATTATTATAATTATTATAAATGGATGCAAAATTACAATTATTTTTAACCATCTTTCTTAAAATTTTCATATGTAGTAATTTTTATACACGTGAACATGTACAAGCTTGTAACGGTTTTGCACAAACTTTTCGCTTTCCACGTGGGATTGTTTGCTAAATAAATTTTTTTTATAAACTATTTAAATTGTATTAGTATGTATATTTTTTGCATTATGTTAACTGGTTACTAAGGCATTATCGCTATTATGAATACAGAGTTATGTAAGAGTTATGTGCCCCAGGGTGATATAAGAAATATTCCCCGGGGAATATATTCTAGGAGGGTGATATTCGATCAGAACACATTGTAGGCCTATATTGAGGTATAATAATATATAATAAACACATGATTGTCGGGGTGATAGAGGATATTGTCAACACGAGAACTGGTATATTACACCGAGGCGCAGCCGAGGGTAATATGCCAGTTCAAGGGTTGGCAATATCCTCTATCACCCCGACAGCCATGTGTTATTTATTTTATTATACCGAAAAAAAACTCTTAGGTCAGCAGTCTTTGCCTGAAAGAAAATACAGATCATCACTTCACAATTATAGCGATTTTGATCTGTAAATGTTCGATATACACAAAAACAGTATAATGTATATAGATAAAAACAAGAGACAGACAGACAGATAGACTAGGCAATAAATAATATTATGCTAACTGGGTACTAAGGCATTATCGCTTTATGAATGAGTTATGTAAGAGTTTTGTGCTCCTAGGTGATATAAGAAATATTCCCCGGGGAATATATTCTAGGAGGGTGATATTCGATCAGAACACATTGTAGCCCTATGGGAGTTTTACATTGAAGGATATATTGAGGTATAATAATATAAATGTTTAAATGACACCATCATATAGCAATTATAATGTTACTATTCGAATACTGTGTAATATTTATTTTAATCTGTTGACAAAAACTTTTAACATTTCTTCTCCATTCGACAAACGTTATTTTGAAATTATCACAATTTGTCAATGAATAATAGGTGTTTGTGTGTAACGTATGTGATATATAATCGATATAATATGTACCCCTGTGCATCCCAGTGTCGTTGACGTTCAGCATCATCAGAAGAGATTTCAAGACACAATTCTATGAATATTCAAAAGTACCAATCTAATAGTAACAGCCATTTTTGTACGTAAAGACAAATCAATGCATCAACTGTAACAATGTTTTCATCCCGGATCGTCTGGGGTGGTCCTGGGCTTTGCCGGGATGCTGGTGAGAACGCTACTTAAATCGGTACTTTTAATCCCTATGGAAACCTTTATAACTGGCTGATGTATTACTGTTGATCATAGAAATAAGTGCAATTAACATATGAAAAGTTAAGACATTTATCGTTAACCGATTTGGACATTTATGAGCACCTAATTTGTTGCGACATTTTTCGTTAATTTTTGGACATTTGTCGTTAAAGGAGTTTTGACATTTATCGGCGATTGAGACATTTATCGTCAATTTTTGGACATTTATCTTCGTTTGGACATTTTTTGACGTTTGGACATATATCGGCGCTACATATTTTTTTACAAATAAGACTATTTAAACATTTCTTACGTATATTCTTCTGAACTTTAACACAAATATTTATTGATACGTATTGAAAAATTATGGTCAATCATTAAAATTGATTGTCAAAAGAAATAACCTAAATCTTGGTCTAAGGTCATTCTTTGAAGAAATATGAATCGTTCTGGAAATCATTGTATTTCAGAGTACTTGTATATGAATTCTATATATAATTGAAGTCAAACAATATGAACAAAAGAACTATCATAGAAATTAGAAATAGAAAAATCAACAACCTCATATATGTATTCTTAAAATCCGAAATGTGTGACACAAGTCTAAACATTGTTCAAGACAGTTGTATGTTGTTATCATTCGTTAATGATTTGAAATTAAATGCCTAGTCCTGTTTTTGAATGGCTTTAAATAACTAAATTCTACATCAGCAATGAAAATAAATGGCTAATAGTTACACATATTTTAAAAAGATACATTGGATACTTAAATAGATTTTGTTCAACAAAAGGCGTTTTTTTTTTAAATTATCGTAGTTAAAATCACATTCTGACATCTGTCGTTCTAAAAGGGGAGTAAATAATTATTATATTTCATAAGGATTTAACGTAAGTTATCTCCCATAAAAGTAATAAGGATTTAACGTAAGTTATCTCCCATAAAAGTAATGTTGTTAAGAATATTGCAAGTAAAATATCTACCTACCTACCTACCTACCTACCTTACCTACCTACCTTACCTACCTACCTACCTTACCTACCTACCTTACCTACCTACCTTACCTACCTACCTACCTTACCTACCTACCTACCTACCTACCTTACCTACCTACCTACCTACCTTACCTACCTACCTTACCTACCTACCTTACCTACCTACCTTACCTACCTACCTTACCTACCTACCTACCTACCTTATCTTACCTTATCTACCTACCTTACCTACCTACTAATCTACCTTACCTTCCTACCCTATCTATCTATCTTACCTACCTACATGTTCCTACCTTTTAACATACCTTACCTACATACCTACCTACCTACCTTACCTACCTACCTACCTACCTTACCTACCTTACCTACCTTACCTACCTTACCTACCTACCCTACCTTACCTACCTTACCTACCCTACCTTACCTACCTTACCTACCTTACCTACCTTACCTACCTACCTTACCTACCTACCTACCTTACCTACCTACCTACCTTACCTACCTACCTTACCTACCTACCTTACCTACCTACCTTACCTACCTACCTTACCTTACCTACCTACCTTACCTACCTACCTTACCTACCTACCTACCTTACCTACCTACCTTACCTACCTAGATACTATATGAACATGTAGTACATCAAGCATATTATCAATTTATAGAAATCAACAAAAAGAAATCAACATTTACAATATTTCTGGAAACATACTCATAATAAAAAGAAGTCAGCTCTATATTCCAGCTTTAAACAATTTTTCAGAATGCTTTTAATTATGAAAACAATTATCAATTTTGTCCTTGATATGATTGCTCAATATTCATGTAAAAATATAATAATGATTTATATTAAGAAAGCATTACATGTTTTTTCTCTATGTTAGGTATCTTGTTCGAAACGAAAGTTAACAAGATACCTCAGCTGGAAATACATTTTCTATTGTTGTTGTTTAGCACATTATTAATCCTAATTATTCTAATTTTGTACATTATTTTTCAAAGTTGAAAGTTTTAATATTCTGATTCCAGAACTCATCTTGCGGAAAACATAGAGAATTCGAAAAAAAAGATCAGCTATATCATTGCTCATTGTAAGAATATGGAGTATAATTTATTTATGTAAAGGTTAAGCTACTGAAGTAGTTTGCAATATAAAACAATCTTATGCAAAAAGAATGAGGAATAACAAACAAACAACGAATCATACGTGTGTGTACATACATAGAATGAAGGTATCACGCCTTACGATATTATTATATTTTGTATAAATAACTCTTCCATAACTGAGTAACTAAAGCCTTATATAAGCATTGTATATATAAATACAATATACCATTATATATAATGTTAAACCTGCGTGTTATCTATATTGAACGACATTTTTCAGTTTATTTCAGTCACATATTTGTATAGATAAACATTGTTTACAGCGCTTTGCTCACGTTCCCGTCATTTATAAACAAAAACTATTGATAATTTTTTGTATGTGAGAAGTTAGCAGTGAACAGTGAGCTAAGCAAAAAGGCATTTCAATTTATATAGGGAAGTCAATGATCTGCTGTAATGCTCAGCTGTTTGGGCATCTAGCAGGGCATTCCTAAATATAGTGTAAAAATGCTCTGCTGCAATACTCAGCTGTCTTGGCAATCTAGCAGAGCATTCCTAGCTTTAGTGAAAAAATGCTCTGCTGGCTAGGCAATCTAGCAGTGCATTACTAAATATAATGTTAAAATGCTCTTCTGGAATGCTCAGCTGGCTAGGCAATCTAGCAGGGCATTCCTAAATATAGTGTTAAAATGCTCTGCTGGAATGCTAAGCTGGCTAGGCAATCTAGCAGGACATTACTAAATATAGTGAAAAAATGCTCTGCTGGAATGCTAAGCTGGCTAGGCAATATAACAGGGCATTACTAAATATAATGTAAAAATGCTCTGCTGGAATGCTAAGCTGGCTAGGCAATCTAGCAGGACATTACTAAATAAAGTGTACAAATGCTATTCTGGAATGCTAAGCTGGCTAGGCAATCTAGCAGGGCATTCCTAGTTATAGTGAAAAAATGCTCTGCTGGAATACTAAGCTGGCTAGGCAATCTAGCAGGGTGTTACTAAATATAGGGTATATATGCTCTGCTGGAATGCTAAGCTGGCTAGGCAATCTAGCAGTGCATTTCTAAATATAGTGTTAAAATGCTCTGCTGAAATGCTCAGCTGGCTAGCTAAGCTGACTAGGCAATCTAGCAGGGCTTTACTAAATATAATGTAAAAATGCTCTGGTGGAATGCTAAGCTGGCTAAGCAATCTAGCAGGGCATTCCTAAATATAGTGAAAAAAACAATGCTCTGGTGAAATGCTAAGCTGGCTAGGCAATCTAGCAGGGCATTACTAAATATAGTGTAAAAATGCTCTGCTGGAATGCTAAGCTGGCTAAGCAATCTAGCAGGGCATTCCTAAATAAAGTGTAAAATTGCTCTACTGCAATACTCAGCTGTCTTGGCAATCAAGCAGGGCATTACTAAATATAGTGTTACAATGCTCTGCAGGAATGCTAAGCTGGCTAGGCAATCTAGCAGGGCATTCCTAAATATAGGATAAAAATGCTCTAAGCTGGCTAGGCAATGTAGCAGGGCATTCCTACATATAGTGTTAAAATGCTCTGCTGAAATGCTAAGCTGGCTAGGCAATCTAGCAGTGCATCAAGAAATATAGTGTAAAAATGCTATGCTGGAATGCTAAGCTGGCTAGGCAATCTAGCAGAGCATTACGAAATATAGTGTAAAAATGCTCTGCTGGAATGCTCAGCTGGCAGACTGATTCTGAGTTCCAGGATTTAATGTGCCAACGTTTTATTGACTTTTTCGAATTCTAGGCACTTCTGAGGCATTCGCAGACTTTCAGAAATTTTTGGTGCCAATAGAAATAATGATATTTTTTACTTCTAAGGACCTTTAAGAGACTATTTCATTGTCCTGCGATTTTTTGATGGACACTCGCAGACTTTCAGGAATTTTGGTGCCAATGCTGATATTGACAATTTAGACTTTTAGGGACCCTCAAGAGTCCATTTTTATGGTCTGTGACTGATTCTTGGACATTCGCAGACTTTCAGGAATCTGTGGTGCCAATGGAGATAATGACATTTTTGACTTCTAGCGACCCACCAGAGTTCATTTCGCTGGTCTGCGACTGATTTTGGGACACTTGCAGACTTTCAGGAATTTTGATGCCAATGGAGATAATGGCATTTCTGACTTCTAGGGAACCGCCAGAGTACATTTCTTGGGTCTGCGACTGATTCTTTGAGACTCGCAGACTTTCCGGATGTTTAGTGCCATTGCAGATCATGACATTTTTTACTTTTAAGGACCCCTTAGTCATAAGCAGAGCATTTTTACTCTAAAATGTCATTATCTGCATAAGCACCAAAAATTCCTGAAAGTCTGCAAGTGCCCAATAATCAGTCGCAGACCAACGAAATAGACTCTGGATGGTCAAAAAAGTCAAAATTGTTATTATCTCTATTGGTACCAAAAATTTCTGAAATTCTGCGACTGTCCAAGAATAAGTCGCAGACCAAAAAATGGACCCTGGATGGTCCCTAGAAGTAAAAAAATGTCATTATCTGCCTTGACATCAAAAATTCCTGAAAGTCTGCGAGTCTTTCAGAATCAGTCGCAGACCAAAAAAATAGATTCAGGAAGGTCCCAATAAGTCAGAAATATCATTTTCTGCATTGACACCAAAATTCCTGAAAGTCTGCGAGTGACTCGCAGACCAACAAAATAGACTCAGGAGGGTCCTTTTGAAGTAAAAATGTCATTATCTCCATTGGCACCGAAAATTTCAGAAAGTCTGCGAGTGTTCTAGAAACATTTGCAGACCAACGAAATGGACTTTGGATTGTCTTTAAAATTCACAAATGTCATTATCTGCATTGGCACTAAATATTTCAGAAAGTCTACGAGTGCCAAATAATCAGTTGCAGACCAACGAAATTTATACTTTATTTAAGAATGCCCTGCTAGTTTGCTTAGACAGCTCAGCATTCCGGCAGAACATTTTTACACTTATTTTCAGAATGCTTTGCTGAATTGCCTAGCCAGCTGAGCATTTTTAACACTATATTTAGGAATGCCCTGCTAGATTGCTTAGCCAGCGGAGCATATCAGCAGAGCATTTTTCACACTTTATTTTGGAACGCTCCGCTAGATTGCTTAGCCAGCTGAGCTTACCAGCAGAGCATTTTTACACAATATTTAGGAAAGCTCTGCTGGATTGTCTAGCCAGCTGAGCATTTTTAACACTATATTTAGGAATGCCCTCCTAGATTGCCTAGCCAGCTGAGCATACCAGCAGATCATGTTGACACTATATTTTGGAATGCCCCACTTGATTGCTTAGCAAGCTTAGCAAGCTTAGCATTAACAGCAGAGCATTTTTACATTATATTTTGGAATGCCCCGCTAGATTGCTTAGCCAGCTGAGCATAACAGCAGAGCAATTTTACACTATATTTTGGAATGCCCCGCTAGATTGCTTAGCCAGCTGAGCATAACAGCAGAGCATTTTTTACACTATATTTTGGAATGCCCCGCTAGATTGCTTAGCCAGCTGAGCATAACAGCAGAGCATTTTTACATTATATTTTGGAATGCCCCGCTAGATTGCTTAGCCAGCGGAGCATAACAGCAGAGCATTTTTACACTATATTTTGGAATGCCCCGCTAGATTGCTTAGCCAGCTGAGCATAACAGCAGAGCTTTTTACACTATATTTTGGAATGCCCTGCTAGATTGCTTAGCCAGCTGAGCATACCAGTAGAGCATTTTTCGCACTATATTTTGGAATGTCCCGCTAGATTGCTTAGCCAGCTGAGCTTACCAGCAGAGCATTTTACACTATATTTAGGAATGCTCTGCTGAATTGCCTAGCCAGCTGAGCATTTTTAACACTATATTTAGGAATGCCCTGCTAGATTGCCTAGCCAGCTGAGCATACCAGCATATCATGTTTACACTATATTTTGGAATGCCCCGCTTGACTGCTTAGTCAGCTGAGCATAACAGCAGAGCATTTTTACACTATATTTAGGAATGCCCCGCTAGATTGCTTAGCCAGCTGAGCATAACAGCAGAGCATTTTTTACACTATGTTTTGGAATGCCCCGCTAGATTGCTTAGCCAGCTGAGCATAACAGCAGAGCATTTTTACATTATATTTTGGAATGCCCCGCTAGATTGCTTAGCCAGCGGAGCATAACAGCAGAGCATTTTTACACTATATTTTGGAATGCCCCGCTAGATTGCTTAGCCAGCTGAGCATAACAGCAGAGCTTTTTACACTATATTTTGGAATGCCCTGCTAGATTGCTTAGCCAGCTGAGCATAACAGCAGAGCTTTTTACACTATATTTTGGAATGCCCCGCTAGATTGCTTAGCCAGCTGAGCATACCAGCAGAGCATTTTAACACTATATTTAGTAATTGCCTGCTAGATAGCTTAGCCAGCTGAGCATACCAGCAAAGCATTTCTACACTTTATTTTGGAATGCTCTGCTAGATTGCTTACCCAGCGGAGCATAACAGCAGATCATTGATTTCCCTATATAAATCGTAATGCCTTTTTGCTTAGCTCACTGTTAACTGCTGACTTCTCACATACTAATTTTTTAAGGTATCTTAGACTATAAAAATGAAACCAAAAATATTTGGAGAATCTGACGATATAAATTTTGGTAATCTGATTTTGGTGATTTGAATGAATTGAAGTATTTTTTTAATTTTTATTTCTTTTGAAATTTAAGTTATTTATCACTTTCAGCTTTGCTTTTCTCTAAACATTCCTGACAATGTCAGAATTTTAAGCAAAAATAAAATTGTGGTATCACATGGGGAACTCTTTAAAATGTAGTCTCCTCATTGAAAAGTTTGAAACTATATTTTGATATTTTTCACCGCGAAATTATCAAATATATTTTTAACAGTAATCCACTCAAAAGCTTAAAATAAAATATTAGTGAGACTGATATTGCTTTCACTATCATAGCCTCATACTCGTATTTAATGTTTCTTTATCTATTTCTGAAAAATTATAACTAACATCATCATCATCATCATCATCATTTCTTTTTATTTCTGATAACCAACTTTACACACATTGAAAGTGGCATTATCACAACCAATGTACACTTTGTCACCGTTATAATCTATACAAATGCTTTTCGGTGCTACTATTTTATCTAGAACATTAAATCCTGTCTTGAAATCTTCAGAAATTCTGTATACTGTATTGCTGTTACGGCAACAGACAAGAAGTGATCCATCCTCTAGACGAAGTATCCCAGAAGGTGATTTTATTTTCTTGTCTTCTTTATAGATACTTGATACACTTCCATTGTTTGTAAGGCGTACAATGTTACTATTATAGTCACTTACATATATATATTTAGAGTCTGCACTTACAGCAATGCCAGATGGAATTGTCATGTGAATGTTATCTGTACTCAGTGGAATGTCTGTCTGTATGGTACCATAAAGATCTAATACTAACACACTTTCTGGATTCCAACAAACAACATATACCTTTCCTTGGTTATATGTGACATTACAACATTGTCTACCAAGTTGAACAGTACGAACTAGGGAAAGGTCATCATCAGTCTTGAAAATTTGAACTGCTTTCATTCTTAACATCGCAACAGCTACTTCATCTTGAGACAAATGAACAACACAGCACGGTTCTCCATTTTCCTCTCTTTCATTTATCAACCGGTCATTGTTGATATTAAACAGTTTAAGTTTTTTATTACTTTCATCTGCCAGTAAAACTTTATCTGGTGGAATTAATGAACATCCTGCGATAGAACATTCATATCCATCTGAAAATGTTTTTACTTTAATGTTCCTTAAATGCTGTAAGGAGCTTACAGAACGATTTTTTGTCTCTAGTATTCCTAATGAAATGTTCTTAAATAATGCATATTCCATCTCTTCGTTCCGTTTGAAGGTGTAAGTTGTTTTAAGTTTTCTTATTTCTGTTAAAACTTCAGTCCTGATTTCATCAACGGCCAGAGATTTAGCTTTTTTTACAGCTATGTATATTTCCCTTTCCTTCCCGGAAGTTTTATTGTCTTTTAGACTTGCTTGAAGTTGTTTAACATCTGACAACATTTTACTGCAGTCTTCATGCCTTGTCTTTAATGCCCTTTTGTTTGATTCATTTATTTGTTTTGCATTTTCAACAGCTTTAGTTTTCATTTCTTTTATACGATTGATGATTCGGTACTCAAAGTCGTCAATATCTTTAAGCGCTTGATTAAAACATTCGTCTGCTTCCGTAGTTTTGTCAGAAATTTCTCTTTCCAAATTTCCTGCTGCTTGTAACTTTAACTCCAGCATTTTCAACGTGTCATCGTACTCTTTACTGTCAGCTATACCTTTACACGTGTCAGGGATATAATCAAGATCACATGTTCTATGCTTAAGAACCATACAATCATGACATCCTAGTTCTTCGTGTCTAGGACAGAAAAACTTGACAATTTCGGTGTTATGAAATGGGCATTTATCATCTAATATAGATGTATTTGTAGCGTCGGATCGTTCGTGTAATTTATGATGTTTTGAGGCCTTTGTTTTTCTATGAGAAGAAAAACACGAGCTGCATAAATATTCCTGGCAATCTTCACAATATCCTCGTGCTTTTACATTTTGACCATCAGTTTTACACGGATCACAAAAATGATTTATATTACTATCAAACCAACCTTTGATTGGTGCCACTGCTTTTCTTCCAGACACCGCCATACTATCGAACTTTACACATGAAAATAATTCGTGTTATAACTTGCTTCGTTTTCATTAACTTTAACTTTATTTTTATTGTATTGCTTTATGAGTAAAACATAAAGTATTCCATTAAACATATAACTCAAAAATCATTACTCTAAATTAAATGTTAGTTTATCAAACTATCCTCCCCATGTGATTAAGTACATACGGGTATTTGGACTTTAGCATATCTAATATAGATAAAAGGTTGTAGATATTAAATTTCCGTACTTGCTTGATATGGGCATGTATATTGTGAAACAAACGAGAATTATAATAAGATTTAATATTAAATACAATGCTTGTTTAACTTATGCAAAGAACCGTCCGTGTCAATCAAACCGAGCCTGCAACATTTTCAATTTTGCCGTGTTGGGCTTTCTTTAGGGATTCTGTTTTTCTCTTTTTTACAAACTGCTGTAATATAACATTTAATGAATTTTAAACAGATATTCAATAAAGATGACGAGCATTAATATCCATGCTCTACGGACAGAAAGTTGTCTTCTCTCGAAGCAAACCTCGAAAAAAATCATGGAAATATTATTCATATTTCAAAAGAAAATTATTCCCATTTCATTAATCGTCGCTGACTTTGACGGCTTCAGATATTTATTAAAGCTTAATATATCATGAAAAAGATACATATCTGCAAAGCTTTTTCAAAATTGAATCAATCTAAGTGAAAATAAATGGGTTTTTTTTTCGCCAACACTCAACTATATCTTTAAACATCACTAGCTTGAAATGTGTACTTCGAGAAACCTGTTGTTAACAATACGTAGCGTTATCCCTGTCGATCTTGTACGTCTTACCAGTTCCCGCACAAAGATGAGAACATCGAAGCGTCAGTTCTATGAATTGTACTATAAATAGCGTGTTTTGGAAGCTTTTGTTGAAAAAAAAAAAAAAAAAAATTTACCATTTTCTGTGGTAATTTTTCAAGTGTTGTAAAATGAATACGAAATTCCTCTTATGCCGCCAATTATTTTTAGAACACAAATATATAAGTTTTTGATTTTATTTATTCAAATTATTGTGAACATTAAATACTTCAGCGGCAAATATCGTTTTCAAATTAAAGTTTCGTAAATATGTTGATGAATTCCCGATGTTCGACTGTAAGCCATTCGTATATACATGCGTTTTACTCTTTTCTAAAAGCTTCTTATTCTTAAATTTTTTCATTTATTTATCTGTATCGAAAATTTGAATTTTATTACAGATGGACTATCAAATTATGATGCGTTCCCCTAGAATTGAATAAAATTTCTAATGACACAATACGGGGTCATTCATTTGATTGAAGACTGATCCTTGCGTCTTTCTCTGAAAAAAAAAACTATTTCCTTATTCTGTTCTGGTAAGAAATTATATTTGACTACATCTGACTTTCTGTCATTTAACTGTTCGCTACTTCCGAAATTTGCTGAAATTTTTTGTAGGAAAATTGTTCAAGAATATAATGTTTTCAAACTAAATGTTCATCACCATCAGTGCATTCTTAGTTAAATGTATGCAAACTATTTATTACTAACAGCTATATGATATAGCGGTTTTGTGTGCGTTTTCCGCGTACAGACTCCTTGGGTGTACTAATAAGTAAGTTTTCATTAGTTATCACGCATCCATGTCTCTGATGTAAGCAACAGTTCATCACCTTCTGTATTTTTAAAAAATAATATTTTAAGGACTATTAATGGTTCATAAAAACAAAATAACATTCATGATAGTGACATCTTACAATAGTCAAAACGGCAACGTTCTAGTTAATGACCCGTCATGCACAGTTGGTCGGAAAATTGTTTTCAATAAAAACAATGTTTTGCCAAATAATTTAAACATTTATTCAGTACTTTACAATGATGCGTGTTGTTTTAATTTTCCCATATAGTACTTAAAAGTATAATGGTTTAAATATCAAAACTATTTATGACCGATTTACCGCCGCAGTAAACGTGAAAGTTTCTCTGAGAATTTTAAACTTTACAAATAGCAACAATGATGATTAAGAACGTGTTTTAACTTGTAAATAACGGTTATAACTGATAAGTCAACTTCAAAATATCACGGTTCTATTTTTTGACCTGATTACCGCGGCAGTAAGATTTGATGAACGGTCAAACAAGAGCGGTCGGTAGGACAGCCACGCTCGACTATTCTTAATTAGTGCTTTAAAGTATTAGAGCCTTGATAATGTAAAAAAATTTAAGTAAACAAAGGGGCAATTTTTTTCTATAAACCCATGTTACAGTTATAGGCCTTTGAGAGAGTCCTATTATGCTCTCAAAGAAGAGTATAAAATTTCAACTTGTTTCAAAGCCAGATGTCAATAGAATAGGAAAATATCTAAGGTGGTATGCAAACTTAAATGTAAATACTAAGTTGAAAAGGGGCATTATTCTGTCAAAATACTTCATAGTTACCTCCTCCGGGTCATGGTGGTGAACAAGTGTGCAAAGTTTCAAAGCCATATGTCAATGGACTTTGCAAATATTTGAGGTTTTACAAAAACTTTAACATAAAAGGTTACGCCAACGCCGACGCTCGAGTGACTACAAAAGCTCTACTTATTCTTTTAGAATAGTCGAGCTAAAAATTATCCGGTAACTCAATTCAGGAGAGAAAACACTCTTGAAAATAAATGGTTTGACAGTTACATTACTTAACATTCATTACATTTTATTATTATATAAAAACATGTAAAGTGTCTTTTCGATTCTTTTTGAAGAGGATTTTTAAAAAAAGTCATATATCATGAAACACCGTGCACAATAAACATTACCAGTGTTTATAACAAAAACAAGTTTGGTTCTTATGAACTTGAAATATATCCAAGCTACTGTAAAGCTGAATAAATACATGATTTGAAGAATTTTTCTGAATCATGGCTGTCGTAGATCACGTTCTCTCTAAAATAAAGTACTCAATTTTATGACATTAAAGTGTTGTTTTAAATAGTAAAAATACTCGATGCTTTAATTATCCAAGACAGAAATTTTCAACATTAGTTATGAACTACTGATTCAAAAATAAATAGTTATAAAACAACTAAATATCCTAAAGGCATTTATTCTGAGATATATCATCACTTGAGATATTGATTCAGTAGTGCTATTAGCAAGACTTTAATCACTCGTATAGAGTCCGTATAACACAGGCTAGCCAATGAAAACAAAGTATTGAATAGGGCCTACAGAAAGCGAATTATGTATTTCTTCAGTTGAAAAAGTCTTTATTTTCACAAGAAAACTTAAATTTTATAACAAAGTAGTAGCTTTTTGGGTTAGATATATTGATACAAATACATGATAATATGTATACTGATTATAAAGATCAAGACATGTGTAATCATTAAAATGGAACATCCAATGTCATGGCCTTGACCGAGATTTGAGATTATTGTCATGCATGTATTGAAAAAGCATCAAAGATGGAAATTATAGAACTTTTAAATTAAAAAAAGACGGCAATTACAATATCAGTATTGATAATTTTACAATTTGCTCCGATCACTGAAATAGAGTCATAATAACACAATATATTGAACTTGCAAAAATTTATTCTTCTTTTTATCATTGTATTTTAAAATACTTATACTTAAATTCTTTATATAATACTTAAATGTACGAACCAGAGAAGAAACAATTAGCACTGTGAACATACAACAGTTTATAATGTGCAGTCATCAGTTCGTATTGTACACAATAGTTCTCTATGCTCATAAAACAGTTTCTAATGTGCTTTCATTAGTTCCACACTTTTGAAAATGGGTACTGTATGTCGTAACGAAATATGTCCGTCTGTCAGTCCGTACATGCGTAGTGGACATCAAGGAGAATAACTAATTGCATAAGATAGGCAAGAACCTTCGTTCGACTGTCTCTCTGTCTGTCATATTTTCGAGAGCATTCCTTTTTATACCTCCTTGGCTTGTGCAGAACACTTAGCAAAGCTTAGCATGTTCAACGGCAATTACTAAAAACCCAGGTCAAATACTTAACTGATTTATCCCCTTATTTTTCTGTAAACTTATCGTACAAGGAGGTGCAACTTAAATTTTAGAAACAGAAATAAACAGAAGACACACTGCACAAATGCATTTAATAGTTGTCTGTTATTATTATAGACAGAGCATACCGCCATTTTCAAAAAAAGTTATATATTACCAATATAAAAATATATACATGCACGACATTACAATTAAATGTATACAAACATATAAACCAATACTAAAATATATACAAATACACAACGACAAAATATTAACAAATACACCACAATGGAATATATATATATGTACACTCAAAAAAGAAATTAAAATCTCTAAGACAGAGTAGCATTTCTTTGTCGTTTTCAGAACGTGTAAGGGCAATATGATTGTCTTAAAAGTGTTTTGTTGTTTGCTCAGCAACTTTCGACTTGACAATTGTTTAAAGATAAAAACTATATGCATGTACCCGGTCATAAAGATTTTATTATTTTATTATTATTATTATTATTATTATTATTATTATTATTATTATTATTATTATTATTATTATTATTATTATTTGCTAAATAACACAATAAAATGTTCTCGAAAAGAAAAAAATAATCGAGCAACTGTTCATATCATCGAATAATCAATTTTTTCCCTTTTTTGCAATGATAGGTTAGAAGTTAAATACAACTCATACGCCATCAAGGAGACTGGCCGAATATTGTTCACAATAACAGGATACGTCATCAGTTTTTGCCGAAAAATCCCAACATCCGGGCAACTGCTCCTTTTGACGGTGGTTTGTAATCTGAAATAAAATATTTCAAAAATGACATTGTAACGTTGTAACTGAGGTATGAATAAAATTCACATTGAATCGTTTGTATATTTTTGTCTTGAAAACCTTATTTATAGTTCATATAAAGGAAAGGGGATCGTGTAAAATTACAAACGCAAACGATAATGATATTCTAGAATTGTAGCCTCGGTTTTGTATTCGAAACCACATGATCATTTTAGATACTTCTCTGATTAAGGAAAATATTATCTTTTTTTTTCAAAATGAATCATTTTTAGCATTAATATTGAAAGTGAAATAACCATGCGCTCTTGCTTGTGACACGATTAATGATATATCAGAAACGACGAATCAGAAAGATATAAGAATCTATATGAATTAAATAGGATATTAGACTCCATGCACAATTAACCTATTCAGTAAAATATACTGGTTAAATATGACAAATTATACGATAGACCTACAGAATAAAGCATTTCCCTTTAAAGCAAGAAAAGGTTCAAAGCAATGTTTATTTTCGCTGAAAAGATTATAAATACAATTTCAAAAATAAAATACATTGTTATTATTCCAGAATCGTACATCTAACCGTTTTATATGGTACAAAAATAATGTTTCTGATTTATACCTAAAACAAACTAAAAGTGCAATGTATTTCTGCCAAAAAGACAGATGACTGTAGTTCTATCAATAATTTATGAAGTAAATAAATACAGAATCAACATTAGGGCTGAGTGGTTATAACGCGTCGGACTAGTAATTACATGTATATTTATTTATTTGCACACGAGAAATATGTACAAGGGCTGTTCAAATATGAATGTAACTAGGCCAATATCACGCTTTAAACCACGTTTTTCACGAACTATGTACATGTATCGCATAGATCAAATACGGACCTATATCAAGAACCGCTGTATTCTTGGTATACAGGTGAAAATAAATATTTAATGAAATATGTCGTGTTTATAGGAACAATGAACTTTCGTTTTTCACCTGTCACACGGTGGTGTAAGAAATTTAAAAGTGGTATGGATTCAGCCAAAGACACACCTCATGCACGCCGTCCGAAAACTGCAACTTCACCAAAAATGGTTGAAAAAGTAAGGATTTGATTGCTACTGATGCAAGAGTTACAACTAGGTATAAGCTAAATGCGCTGGTATCTCTGTAGGAGCCGCTCATACAGTTCTCAGACGTGATTTAAAATGAGGAAAGATAAGTGCTAGATGGATACCCCATCTTACAAAAGAGCAAAAGCTTGCTCGGGTAAAAATCTCCAAACAATTGTTGAAACTGTTCCCTAATAACAACAATCGATCTTTCGCAAATATCTTCACTGGCTATGAGGCGTGTGTTATCTTTTATGAGCCCAAGCGAAAGATACATAACAAAATATGGGCAACCAAAGGAAGTCAAACACCTTTCATAGCTAAACGACCAAAAAATAAGGTATGTAATCTTCTTTACCAATCAAGGCCCTGCTATTCAAATTACCGTACCAAAGAGTTAATCTGTAAATGCAAAGTTTTACAAAGGCAAAGTCCTTCATAAATTAAAGAAATATTTCAAAAACCGTCGACCAGCAACTGATCTCCGTGGTGCCAGGTTGTTGCATGACAATGCTTCGTCACAAAAGCGGCCATTGTAGGAGATATAACAGAAAAAGGTTGCCTCCTTATTGCTTGTTGGCCAGATTTAGCCCCTTGTGACTTTTTCCTATTTCCGAGGCTCAAAAAACACCTAGCTGGAAGAAAATATCAAACGCTAAAAAAAATCTCGGTTTGTCTATTTTCCAGTGTCTGAACAGTATACCTCGAAAAAATTATGAAAAATCATTTAAATTTGGATTTAAAGATTAAAACTTTGTATATCACATTGCGGTGAGTATTTTGAAGGATTGAGATAGTTATTTTGGCACTGTTTGTTAAGCACTTCTGAAAATTGACCCAGTTGCATTCATATTTGAACACCCCCTCGTATCGATTCAAAGTGGATTGGTCAACGATGGACATTTTTCCATAAGTATTTCAAATATTGTTATAAGCAAAATATATTGTCATTTGGTTATTCTTATGAAGTAATTTATTTCTTCGCAAAATATGATGATAATGTTTATAGTGATTTAGTATGAATAACAATATTTTGTTCGAGATTATCTGCTATATATAGGTATGTCATAATTATCGGATCGTGGGTCTCAAAGGTACTAATCAAATCAATATATATGTTTATTTTCACCTATGAAACTTAAGTAATATGATACGAAAATAAAGAAATTTCTAGACCAATAAGATCGAAATGAAACAATATCATTTGGTAAATGCAAATCGATTTTCGCTTCTTTATAAGGTTTGCAATTGCTATAATGGCAGAAAAGACATTGAATTTTTCGACAAAATGTAATTTCTGAAACTGTACACTTAAATAAAGTTTTACCATTTAAAATGATTTTGTAGTAATTTATAAATTACAATCGTTGACCTTTGTTGGTCTCCTGTTATTCTACAGACACATTTATTCCAGAGCAATTATATCAAAATAATGGGGTGGCCTTCCTATTCGTTTACAGAAACGTCTTTTAGTACACGCATTTTACTGTAAATTGGTGGTTCTCACTTTTAGTTTCATATACATGATTGAACTGAAAGAGTAAATTCGTTAGCGTTTTACGACGCGAATGAGCCCGAAATTTTTATTTCGCAAATAATTTGCCTCGCGAAAATATCTGGCTTTACAGAAGTGCAACATCTCGCACAAAGCGTGCCTTGCCATTTCTCTGAAAAATAACCTGGCCTTTTTTAAAGATGCATGCCTTCAGATGAGCAAAAAATATTTTTAGAAAATCAAACTTAGGAAAATTATACTATGATTTTAAGAACATTTTAAAGAATACAGATTGAAGTAATAATAAAAGCTGAATGTTAGGCGATAAATGACTGATTATGCAGAGTTTATCACCATTTTTCTATTGCATCTCTAACGCAGTAAGGACTATTTTTGCATATAATGATCTCTTTTCGGTAACTTTTGTGGATTTAAAGTGTCATTTGAATATGTGAATAACTTTCTTTGTAATCACAATATTTCACTTAAAATTTATTTTTTTTATGAAAATTGGAAATCTGGATGCATGCAGCTTTAAATACGTTTGCCAATTAACCTCGCTGTTCTGTTTTATTCCCTTCAATAACTTCATAAGTTACAGTAGCAAAATGTCTATCAAAAAGTTTGTGTCGTGTACGTACGCTTATTCTGTTAATTAATATGAATGTATCTATTACTGTGATTACAAACGCGTTACGCAGCAGACGAAACTATCGATTTTACTCGGCCCTCGACCCGTTAGGAATAATTATAACGCTCGAGTCTCTCGTAAACGTAAAGCGGACGTGAAAGTTATCTTCCTTCGGACGTTAAAATGCAGAAGTGATCTTCCATATTTGTATTTTGGTTGTCCTGCTAAAAGTCATACGGCCTTCCTTGTCAATTTATATGCAAACAAAACTCCGAAATGAAGACCAATAATGATTGACTTCAAATTAGCTAGCGTCGATAGCAATGCTATCGAATAGCGTCGATAGCAATGCTATCGACAAAGATGAAACTTCTCTAGATTTATTTCCTGATGTCGTTACCTCATTGACTAGGTAGGTCCTCGTCAATAAATATGACCATTTTGTGGGTAGTATGTGATGGGGTAAAAACAAAAAGCACACAATGTTTCTTATTTATTACAAAACGTTCATCTAAATAAATTGCTCAAAACTGTATTCATTAAACAACATTTTAAACTCTGCAAAAGAAGAAATTTTGAATAGATGCATGAAAAGTTAAAGGTATTGCAAAATGAGTATATCGAAAGTTTAGAAAAATCTTATCGGTTGAACATAATTATACATGATGTAGCAATAATTTGGGTCGTTTTATCTTAAAGTATTAAAATATTTTTTTTAACATTTAATGCATAAAGTAAAACCTTATCTATAAATTGAACTTGAATGAAACAATTTTTATTTTTGATATCCTTTTCACCAATCACACACAAAAACACACCAAAAATATATAACTTCAGTATAACATATAACTCCAATATACGAGGGGTGTTCGGGATGATTAAGGGCTTTTGCTGTATTTTTTCCTTAATGGTGCGTTTTTATCCATATTTCACAAAATGTAATTACAATATGTGCTCAATATGTAGTATAACGTTCAATAACAAGAGTAGACAAATACCGCTCGATGGATTTCCGAGTTTTTCAGGAAATCAAAGCACAGCTGCGTGGTCGACGCTTTGATTCCTGGTTGGAATTACAAATTAAAACCCAGAGAATAGTTTCGTCATTCGACAACATCTGGTACGAGGACATGTACGACAAATGGGTCAAGAGGCATAGAAAATGTTTCGGTGTAAATAGAGATAACGTCGAGAAGTGAGTCGATATGACGATCGGGGAAATTTGACGTTAACATATTTAGCACTGACGTGACGTTAGCGTGTTCCGGGTATGCTTCGGTCTATGTTTTGTTTTATTTGTAATTTACTTATTGTTTAATGAATTTACAGCTGACTGTAAAAGAATTAAATATTTTTATGGTGATCTTCTTATTTTTCTATTTCTTTTATTTATCAAACTACAGCAAAAGTCATTAAACTTCCCGAACACCACTCGTATAATATAACTTCAGTATAACATATAATCATATTCTTTATCAATGCCCTTCACATTGTTATAATGTACATGTATACAGTTATTGTTTGATAATGAGGTAAATATATACAAGTCTATGCCGACCAAGGAAGGTGAATGTCACATTAGCCAGGTTACCGAAATCTTAATATATAGTAAATGTGTCATAATATGACCAAATCAACTGAAGGTAATTTTTTAGCGGACGACAAAAGCAGAAGTTTATTTTGCTTTCTTTCCTTTTTAAGCCTATCCAAAATTTATACCGGATATCTGTTTTACGTTCCGATGTATTTGATTATTGGTCGGTTTCTATCCTAAATCTCATAAAGCCTCTTATCATAGAACCAGCCCGCATAGCTCAATCGGTTAGAGCGCGAGACTTGTAATCTCGACATTGTGGGTTCGATTCCCGGGCTGGCCAACTAAAAATTACTAATCAGTCTTTCGGATGAGACTTTATAATAATAATAATAATACTTTAAATCGAGGTCCCGTGTAGGAGTGCTTAAACACGTTAAAGAACCAGGAGAAGCTTCTGGAATTTTTCTGTATCTGACTCTTGCACTATCCTCCAAAAAATATAAAATGACCAATACTCTTCTGGAGGCTCGTCCATATGGGCAACCGGTGGCGAGTATAAATAAACTCAAATACACACACACACATACTCTCGGCCTTTTACATCAAACTTCGGATAAGAACCTCCGAGATGTACCGATTGGTTACGAACATTTGTTAGCATAAAAAAGTGACCGCGTCTCGGCCAATCACAACAAAGAGATATATTTAGTCACATGATCCACAACCATGTTACCAAACTTACATTGATCCGAAATTATTCACGTGGTTTACACACTTTGCCATCCTTGAAGGTCCTAAACAGCTTTTTATTTACATACAGTTTGTTTCCAATTAGCATGACTTCTTTTCCGCTACTTTCTTCCTTTTGCATAATTGGTAGAAGTGCCCTTTTAGCGTCCTCAAGATCTTTCGACCAATAACCAAGTTGTTTATCATTTTCATTTTTCTTACCAGCCTTTGATGCTTAAAAGCGACATAAGTTAATTTTTTATATATGTATACGTATATGTGTATTGTTGCTATCTACTTAAGAATACTTTTTAAATTGTACAAAATGACGTTCCGGGACCGGAAGTAGAAAACCACTTTGCATTTGGTCAGTACCTTCTCAAGTATTTCACAGTAACGTGTATAGGTCTAGAATGATTATATTTTCCGTAAATTGTTCAAATATTTATTTTAAAAAAAACAATTGAAATGTATCATTTCGATATTATTGTAAAAAGTTGTTTGAAAAGAAAATGTTGATATAATTATAAGTGATAGTTAAAATGGACATTTACATGATGAATTCTAGAACATTTTATTATCTGCTATATAGATATATGGCATATTAAAGCATTATCTTACATTTGCCATTTGCATCCGCGCAGTCTTATCAGGATCCATGCTGTTCGCTGTCAGTTTCTCTACTTGTTATAGGGTTGGTAAGCGAACAGCATGGATCCTGATCAGACTGCGCGGATGCACAGGCTGGTCTGGATCCATGCTGGTCGCAAACCCAATATTTTGTTTTTTTCGTGAAGCGGCTCATATATATTTCTTTCGCAGTTTGTGGTTATGTCTGATACTACATACTTACAACGTTATTATTCATTGTATCTGGGAATTCGTGTTCATTTCCTGTCATTATAGACCTATACACTTTCCGTCAGTTATTTTCAAAAAAAAAGTTTTTTTTTTGTTGATGTCGCAAAAATTCTCACACAGCTCTAAGAAAAAGCAAGTTTTACAGCTCATAAACAAATCTGGATAATATATAGGAAAATAATAAGTGGTGCAACATGATATTTATTCCTCACATTTTTATTGTTATAATTCATAGTTTGTAGTATCATGCTATTTATAAAGTTGTTTTAAGATAATTGAGATAAACAGTGACAGTACAATCATTCATTAAACGCATATCTTTTATTTAATGGAAATTTTTAAGATAAAGAACTGAATATCTGTTAGTAAAAAATTAGTATAAGCATGTTTTATTTCTTATCAGTTAATTCCAGAAACGAAAAATGACATTGATTTGCATACATACGTACAGACATACACGAAAGCACGCACGCCCACACATACATACAAACATGCATGAATGCTCATATACGCTCATACGTATACAAAAATGTTAATTAAATAAGCAAAAAGTTTACTTGCTCTACTAATTCTCGAGTAATGAAGACAAATCATTTATGCGACTGTTATCTGCCGTAATTATAATCCATCAAGGAATCAAAGCGCTTAATACACCGGAGTATTAACTTGTTATATATATAGCCTGTCTGTTTATACAATGTTCTAAATTTAAAGCAAGAAAGCGCACAAAAAGCATCCAAGTCTTGTCTCTTTTTTCTTTTAAGTTTTGCGCGTTTGTGTGTGTTTATAGTAGTACCTTTTTCCAAAGTTGACAAATCTACCAACATAACTTCCAAATTTTCTATGATTATTTTTTCCAATAACATAGACATAAAATGCGTGCATATAAGCTTATGCCTATTGATATCGTTGTTGTTCTGATTTTTGTTCTTGCTGTTTAAGTAAACGTCAGCGGAGTTAACAAGGTGATTTATTTTGGCCCAGGAGACATGTAACATTCGACAAGTTCCGTTAAAATTCCGGTAATCCGCAAGGCTACCGAATGAGGACTTATTAGACAGATAAAAGAAATGAAGAAAATGTAAATTCGAGGTATATATACAGGTAAATAAAACAATAAAAATGATTTAGTAATGTACAAAAATACATGACGAAACCACACAATAATATAGTGGGAAAACAATATCCGTTGAAATTGAAAAATACCTACATGGTTACAGTCTCTATTGAAAACTCTCATGTTGTATAGGCGTATGAATATAAACAGGCCTTCGTGGACCTACAAAATAGTTCCCTTTGTTCTTATTTGGTATTAGCAGTTACAACTATCTACGTATAGTTAACAAGTTATTTCTAATTGACAAGATGGGAAACAATGGGTCAAACTACAGAAAAAGCATTCACAAACAAAACATACACAATATAGATAACTAGCTAACTAACTTACTTCTTCATTTAGGAAAAGAAACACAGAACACATATGCATATTTCTTTTTAAAAATGACTATAAGACAAAATGACGCCATGAAGACAACGTAGAATTCAATGGTGCCCTTTATAGTCTGTTTTGAAATCATCGACCAAAAATATTGAAAAAATGCGTGCCCTTTATCGTCAGTCAAGTTAGTCAAAAACATTGAAAACTACGTATGTACGTTTTTCTCAGCAGATGATATTTTACGCCGTCAATAAGCTGCTCCAGACTCGGATGCTTAGCAAGCAAAAAATCAATTAAAACCAAGAAGCGCATGTTATCATTTTTCCGGTAATCACATTTAATATTGTACCATTTGTTTATTCAAGTAAATACACGAACATCATCAGTTTTTCCATAGAGCATATATTCCACAAAGGAGACTCCGGGTTTTGCAATAACCGTAGGGTGTATACGGTGCAAGAGTGCATGCTTCCGGAATCCCGGATATCGGGATTTTTATCACTTTAAATATTCTCAAAATATCTGCGTAAACGGCAATATTTTGACAGTTAGTTTTTCGTTGTTCTTCTTAATAGCCTTCATTCTAACCATGTTTTACAATAACGGTTCAGAATGAAATAGATGTGCCTTGGTCGGTATGCCGGTATTGCACGGTATGTAGAGGGGTTTTTTGTGCGTGGTTTTTTTTTTTTGTTGTTTTTTTGTTGTTGTTGTTTTTTAATTAAAACGTCTTCGCAATTCATTTTTAGGGAAAAAATTCCATTTTCTGGGATTTTTTTTTCAACCTTTTAACCTTATTTGCTTAATGCACGAAGCTCGAAACCAGTGTGTAGGGTCCTACGCGGGGAAACAATACATAAAGTATTTCTCGTAAAAGAAGAAACATTAGCTCAATTTTTCAGGAGGCTCTATTTTTCACGAAAAATTTCAAATACCCGGCTGAACAGTGATTCCTAGCAGTTTTGGAAATGCTGATACTTGTATTAATTACGTTTAACTTACAACGTTGCATCATGATTGGCGACGCCGGTGAGCGGCGTCGTCTCTTATGGAATGCTTTTTATTTTTGCCTATGGGAGGAGCTGTTTTTATTAGCAGTTAATGTCATGTTGTGTAAATTAGTTTTATTTTGATTCGTAAAAATCAAGTAAAAACAAATATGTTGTTATATTTGTATTTAATAACTTTATGTAAAACGCATGTGCATTGTGATATCATTTTCACGAAATTGTAGGCTCAGTTTAACAGCTTGTGCCTTAGCTTTACTAAAACACGGATTTCGAATGTCTTTGTGGTCTACATTGATGCCGTATTCTTTTTCATTCCTTTATATATTTTCAAAATTTTCCTACAAGCAGAACGTCCACCTGCAAATGAGTATCAGGATAGGTAATGGAACTGTTTTAAACTATTTTACTGGCTTATAGACGTGATTTTTCTAGTTTGTTCAGTTAGTACATACCTACAGGTATTCCGCTACAATAATCTTCTAATCACTATGTGAAACTAATTATTATTTTCTATGTGTATGTAGTTTGTAAATAAATTGTTAATAAAATAACCTTTGGTAAAATGAAAGGTAGAAAATTAAAGCTATGCTTATAGGTGCTCATGTCCATATATTAAAACAGAGAAAGGATAACATCCTGAAGTTATCAATTCTAAACACTTGATATATATGCAGTTAGTAATATAGTAAAGTCTAATGGACGGTTAAAAGAGGGACAGTATTTGTTACTGTAAAGAGATATGCATTTAATGTTTAGACACCCACACAACTGAATCTTTATTATATGATATAGACTTTTTATTTTTTTTTTACTTTTATACTTAATGTAATGTGCATACATGTGTATCTTAGTATATGGATATAATGTGTATTTCTCGTAAAAGAAGAAACATTAGCTCAATTTTTCAGGAGTCTCTATTTTTCACGAAAAACTTTCGAATACTTGGCTGAACAGTGATTCCTAGCAGTTTTGGAAATGCTGATACTTGTATTAATTACGTTTAACTTACAACGTTGCAGCATGATTATATCTTGTATCGCTTCTGTCAATAGACCGGAAAACATCTAAATGATGTGGACACTTGTTATGTTACACTTATGCAAAAACGTACAGATAGATAAAATGTTAAGGCTTTGCAACGAAACAAGACTAGTTCGCAAAGCAAACCTAAAAAATTCTTCTTACCCATTTTTCCGAGATTGTTAGCTAAATTCCGTGCTTGGTCACTTTTTGATAAAGGTCCCGGCGTCGCAGGAGGTGGTTTAGGGGGAGCTTTCAGTTTAATCCTCAACCGGGTCGCTTCCTCAAACCCCGTCTCTGTCTTTTTGGAAACTATGACATGAGCAAACGCCAAGTCAGGATCATAAATATTCTCGTGCAGGTTTACGTGATACGGTTGCCAACTAGATCGGCATTGTGAGAATTGTATTTTTCTCTCAGTGGCATCATCCTTGTCTTCCAAGCTAGCGTTCCCCTGACAGAAAGAACAAAATATAATATATACATTCCACAATATAAACTAGTTATTATCATTCAGCTTATATACATGTGTCATTAATTTAATGTAGATGTAGAATTTGAATTGCATTAAAATCCTAAATGCAATATTTTTGGCGCACTGAGCGCTTATCTTAGAAAAAAAGATTAAATCATTAACAGGTCCTGGATAAAAAATAATCGCGAAATAAAATACCACAAGGGTGTTTGTACACAGAATATTCTTTTGTGAATATTTCAGTTGAAAAAGACCAACAAGCCGTATAAATAGTTGATATACATGTATACTTTGACCAATAAATCTTTATCATTTTTTTTTTAATTATTTACAACATTTAAGTATCCGCTAGTGTTTGTTGTTAAGCATTTCTTAATTTATAATCGTCTGGCACGACATACTTTTTTCAAATTACATTTTAGTAAACACTAGTAAATAGTCTAGCACGGAAAAAATATCACGGAAATTCAAGATATATCCATAAGACCAAACCTTAAACAGACAATATCTTACTTCAATGGCGACGCAATATGTGTCACCCGGTGCCATCTGTATGGGTCCTGCTTCCGGTGGGTTTTGTTCCTCGTAACCCTCAGTATCGATCCACTTCTTCCGGCAATCTTTGCTCTTGTTAGCCACGACACACGACACGAGGAGAATGTGCTTCAAATCTTAAAACGTAAAAACATATCAGCATGGAATACACCAAGCTTTTCATACCGGTACCGTTGGTCTAGTGGTTAAGGTGTCCGCCTCTGGTTCGAGAGGTCGAATGTTCGAGCCCCACGGGGAGCGTTAAGGGCCAGTTACACAGACGGTCGGTCCCCAATCGGTCATTTAATTTTAAATTTACTCGCTGTTATGATCGGTTGTCATGTGTGATTTTATTTCTGGTTTTCTGTGTAAACGGCCATCGGTGACAGAAAGCAAACTCAAACAGGGTTGGATGGTGATAAAAATGCTGAAATACTATCGGTTTGTAAATCGGACCTAAATCGGGCGTAACGCTGATTAATCAGTGTTTGATAGCTAGTCATCAGTGGTTAAACACTTTCCGTCAGATATGGCCGGTGATTCATATTTGGTTATCTTTGTCCGATCGGCGATATCGGTGATTAAGAGCTTGCATATCTTGTGATATAATTATGTTGCTGTCGGTTATTTGTAAAATATTTTCCCCGATCGAGAATTTTAATCATGTTTAAAAATCCCAATCGGTAATTTTTCACCGATAAAACTTATCTTTCCCACATAGCAGTTGATAGGTGGAAAACAGGTGATCAATAGGTGATATCGGTGTAAAATACGTTGTCATCGGTTCACTCCATAATTTCCCGATCAATCACCGATGGCTCTGTGTAACTGGGGTGTTAAGGATGAATGTTTCTCGTGGGACTCGTTCCGAAATGGCCGCTTCGTGAGCCGCGAGGTATACTGAACCAAAAAAGAAACTTTCTCCAAGTTTGAATGTAGATAAGTTAGTACAGTTTTTCAATCCTTTTGAAACTCGATTTTTACGTTGAATAAACATATCGGGCTTTTATACGGGGATTAGCTGACCGATTTTGCAAACAAAACGAGTTTTACAAGCTACTACAAGTGTGTACATCTAAGTGGTACCCTTGAACAACTGGCACATACTTTGCGAAAGTTTCTTTCTTTTATGATAATGTCCGATACACTAAGTGACAAATTAGTTATCTGTCTAAAACATAGACATGTGAATAAAGTAAACACGTGCGAAAATGTATTTGAGACTCCTTGTGATGAAAGAAAAGTGTTGAAATTAGTAAGATAGCTTGAAACGTGCATGATTTTGATTTGAAATAAAAAAATATCTTACATTTTCCATAATAAAATTGATTTTTCAAACAATCAGAATTCATATCGTTTTGCTGAAAAACAAGTTATAACATATAACCGTGGCTAAAAGTCGTAATATACAGTCCTTACTTATAGCCGTGACTAAAAATGGCAATATATACCGTTTATAAACAGTACTTTAACATGTCCAAAATTTTAAAAAGTGAACTTTTTTATTTTAGAAAAAAAAACTTCATAATGATAGCATCTGTAAATACAGTTTAGAACTACGTAAAAGTCAAAATTATCCAATGAAAAGTGACGTCGCAAACTTGCAGTAGGCCTACTATAAACAATACTATACCGTCGTAATATATGTAGTCGTAACATGGAATAGTAACAAAGAAAATTGTCGGTTGTTTATTTGAGGTGGCGTCTACAATTTTACTGACAAAACATACAGTTAGAAATATAAATTACTGTATACATTTATAATTTAGTAAATATAATTTACCTTCAACATGTTTTATAAGTGCAAATAGTGCAGCTGGCTTTCTTTTGTCTCGGGCATTAGAGATCTGACGCTGAAGCTCGAGCCTCTGTTCTTTGACTTCCGATTTCTTCTTCCATGTTGCTACATATCTGGAAAATAAGTGAAAACTGTGCAAAGGGTGACAACTCCATTGAAGAGTGCGTCCCAATGAGCAGGGGAAATAATACCCAACAAATCGGCGGCATTATTAAACATATGTTTAGTCAGTGTTCTTTCGACAATGTATTTTATCATCAACTATGACGTTTCCACAACAATATGGTGGCACGCATCCATGCCCATTAAAGGCCTTAAATTGTTAACATGAATATCAATAATTGCTAAAATGTCAAACAGTTTCCTTACATGCTAAAGTGGGAGACTTCAAATATCAAGTTTAGACCGACAACTTGTGGCTTCGTTTGGAGAACTTCAAGAGCATCTTCTTCATTCAATTTAGTCTCGTCTGCTGCAACAATTGCAATATCGTCGTCTGCATTCATACCTTCACAAATAGGTATCTGAACTTTGACCCCCTTTTTCGGTTGTTGCCCTGCAATGAGAGCAAAATATCTAAATATCTTAGTAAATTTATTGTAAGCTTATAAAAGATCAAAAGGTGCATGCGTGGTATATATAACCGAGCACGCCTTATTTGAAAGGGAAAATATTTGCCTTGAACATGATGTATGTTTATTGTTGAAATATTTAAAAAATAAAGCGAAGAAATAGAAAATTCCATTAGCTGTGAAGCAAATGTCACGTGATCACTAACCCTGTATTTTTTAAAGATAAATTTCAAACATGTACCAAACAGCAGTGCCGACCATGCGCGTGCCGAATGATCCCCTTTTACAAAAGGGGGCGATTGAAGAAAACAAATTACCTGCAACATTTATCTGATAAACGTCTGTCAAGAGATTTGGATTTGTTGGTTTTGTTGTTGTTTCTGTTGTTTTCTCATCATCCAGATCTGTTGCTACACTGCTCATAGATGATTTCCTTTCCAGTTTGGGTTCATCCGGTTCATCTTCAACAGGATTTTGACTCACTACAGACTTTTTTCGTTTACCAGTACTCTTCTTCTTTTTTGGACTGTCATCGGGAGCTTCATTGACGACGCCTTCCTCTTCGTCTGCAAAATCGTCTGCGTTTGTTTCGAACACCTTAAACATAAAATGGGTATTTATTTATTAATAAGTTTATCGGCTGACTACTGTTGTATGTCCATCTGAAAATGTGGTTGTCATTTAACTGACTAGTGTATTCCAGTAGGTCACACAATTTTGCTCTCCAACTATCCAAATCAATTTTAATATATTAATAAATGATGTCATATGATATTTGTTAATCAAGATTAATATTATGACGTAGATTATGTATTAGTTCTCACCGTCAAACTTAAAACGGCTTCTCCCTCAAACGAATCTTGTGGAATCTCAAGGGAGAAGTCCTTTTCCATCTCCGATGTAATAAGCGCTCCCTCGTTTGTGATTGTTTTATCTTCTCTCTTTGGTCTTATGTTTACTACACACACAGCAGTTGTTTCCGGTATCAAAACTGTCTGCATTTCGCAGTAATTAATCTAAAAATAAAATAAGTTTTCAGTCATAAATATAAAAAAAATGTCTTCCGTGAAAATTGATGTTTAGCAAGACTATTTAGACATTCTAGTAAAGATACTCTAGATTATTTTGTTTCCTCGTCTATTTTCCTCAAAATATGCCTGAAAGGGTCGGTATTATCAAATCAAACCTTACATATATTGTTCAATCGTAATGTACTACAGTTAAAGGGATTCCACTAAGGTCCAAAAGCCTAAAACATTTAAATTGAATGTTTTTTTACATAGATCAGCTAGGCCAGTTAAAACAGAAAAATACGCAAAAGACAATTATGAAAAATAGTAACAGAAAAAATGAAAATTGCATTTTTGTGCTATTTGAGGACAAAGCGTTGTGAAGCATTTCAATTTCGGATTGTTTACCAAAGTTTGAATAATCATTCTGGGAAAACGGACAGGACGAATTATCTGAAATCTTACACACAAATTGTTTATCTAGTCCTGTGTCAAATGGAACATAAATTTCAAAAAAATATTTCCAGTCAAGTCATGACAAAAACCGCAGTGGTGTCCCTTTAATCATGGTTGAAGTGTCATTGTATCACATTGATGATAAAAATAACACATATACATGTAATTCATTTGATTAATATTTGTAAAAACTTGATTGCGTAATTGGTTGGATCTTTTAACACAACGGAAAGTAAACAGATGTGTAATCTAGCAATATTCTAACGTTTTCTGCATTGCTTATATGATGATTACAATTTGTTATACAAATTATCTCAGGGACGAATTTAACCAAAAAAGGACATGTTTTACATAAGAATATTATGTGACAATTCCTATCATTACGGCATGGACTAATAGTTTACCTGGTTTCTAACCGTAGCGTTGTCGACCACCATGTCTTCCTCTGCTACGTTTATAAAATGTATCACCAGCTGTTCTTTCTCAGATGGCGCTTTAAACACGGGGAGATACATTGTTGTTTTACAGTCTCTGTTTGTTTCAAAAATCCTTATATGGAAAACGTCACTGAAAACAGACTCCTCCTCGTATTTCTTTAATGTCACAGTTGCGTTTTCTACTTTCTCCCGCCGACAGTAAAATCCTGTCGGAAATTCTCTAGGAATGTCAATGTTTTCTATGATAACGCCTACACGTTCTATTGTAAGTGGCTGCGACACGTTGCGGTGTGAAATTTTCATTCCCTTCGCTTTAATGTATCTTTTCGTTAAAAGAAGATAAAGAATAAATTAAATACATTATAAAAGTGATGAAGATCATCAAATATAAAGCAAAATCATTTCAGCAAAACCTTGCCGTATATAAATCCTACAATGTTGATATAATACAATTGCAATATGGCTTTAATACTGTCTTCGATTTATTAATATTACAAATACCGACATTAAAGGCGCACCCAGAAGCTTTTTTACGTACATACATCGAACTGAACTACCATAATCACGAATAACACCAAAGTAAATATAACATAGATTGTGTCTTATAAACCATATATGTATATAATGTAAGGATATGTCACAAACATGTTCGTAAAGAGAAAAACCTAACTATATAAGATATATATTACAATGTATATTATTGAATCATAAGTTTTTGATGTTAAGATACGATTTACATGCTATTTTTCCACGCACCGAAGTACTCCGATAGAGAACATTTAAATGTACAACATTTTTTCACCACATGTAACCATTTCAATAAAAGTTAAACAGACATTTCTATGCTCTAATATGGAAAAGACTACAACTTGAAATCTGAAGTCAATCCCTTCAGTAACAAAAATTATAAGAGCAAACAGTATGTAACATTTTAAAGTAAGTAAATAAGAAGAAAAAAAGAAGTTAGAGTAAAAAAAACTTTAGAAAATTCCTAACTTCAAGGGAGAACATTTCTACAAATGTCCATGCATGAGTTGTGACTCTTGTTACACATGATGTGGGTGATGATAAGGAACATATATTAATTTGGAGGCTGCAGTAGATCCCTTGTGAAATAAGTAGAGACATGACATATTTTATAGAAAAATTCTAGGTTCAAAAGGAGATAATATTGGAAATATTGCTTCTAGAGTAATAAACCTTGTCACAAAAATATTATAATGTTGCTCATGATAAGGAATATATATTTGAAGTTTGAATCTGATACTTTAAGAAATAAAGAATTAATAATAAAAAAATCTACTAAACAAAACTTTTAACACGAAGGCCGACGTCGTCGTGAGTAGAACAGCTCTCCATATACTTCGTGAAGTCTTAACCATGAGCAACAGGAACAAATTTTTCATAATGATTATATTATAGATTGTTTTAGAGTTTCCGTCGCACTCAGTGCTTTCAGCACTTTGATTACTGATCAGATTTTCAGATAAGATGTTTACCCAGAACTCATTGCAATCAGCATGGTAGCGTACATCCGGAGGCTTTCTTTAATGGCCACGTTCTTTGCCACGTCATCCGGTCTTTTTCCCTCCTGTAATAAAGGAAAAAATGGCTCCTATTATACAAAAAAGGAATATGATATATTTATACATTTTCGATAGCTTTGTGTTGGAAAGTCTACTTCCGGTTTGACATTATAGTTTAAACATATTCATTTTAGCTCGATGATGAAAAAGCATTAAACTTATAAAGAGTAATCCCTCGGAGGCATTAATCACAAAAAAGTACATGAAAAATGCAGACTCGGTTTGATTGAGTCTTTTCATGAGGGGTAATGAAAAAGTGCAACAACACTCACGCCCCATAGCACCGGCTTGAGCGGTATTCAATTTTTAACACTGAAATGTTTTGATATCGATGATCCTGAAGGCCCAAAAAATATAACAACACTGAAGTAAAGTACTGGACAACTTTATACAGCTGCCGCATGGCACTGTGATAAACAAAAATCATAGAAAAAGTGATCCCTCGGAAGTACTAATCACAAAAAATACATGAAATTTGTAGATTCATTGAGTCTGTTTTCATGAGGGATAATGAAAAAGTGCAACATCTCTCACGCCCCCCTAGCACCATTTTCGATTCCGAAAATACTGATGGTCTTATCTCTTATTTTTCACTTCTTAGTACTTTTTGCTTTCGGTTTTTATTCCGGAAGCAGTACCATGTAGTAATCATGAGTATACAAATCACTTTCGCATCTTCTCGGCCCTTTCCGTCAAACTTCGGAACTTAATAGCCGAGATGTTCCGATTATACAAATCAGTTACCTTATTTGTCGCACTGGCCTTGGCACCTTTGATTAGTAACCCTTCCATAGCCTCAACAGCTCCGTAACTTAATGCAGTGTGCAGTGGCGTGTCCCCAGTCTAGAATTATAAAAGCAGTACATTATTTTATTATAAAAATGCAACAATAACATGGACAAATTGTTATAAAAATTTCAAAATGTTATTTTGGACTGTTTTTTTTTTTTTAATTTTATTTTATTCTGTACAAATTTATATTATTTCCTTCATTATTTTTCATTATCGTCACAACCGTCAATCGTGAAATCATCATCATCATCATCATCATCATCAACAACAACAACAACAACAACTACATCATCATCATCATTATCATCATCATCATCATCATCAACAACAACAACAACAACATCAACTTCAACATCATCATCATCATAATCATCATCACTATTATTCTTATAATAATAATAATAATAATATAATTGCTGTTGTTGTTGTCAAGATTGTTACAAATATTTTTGTTTAAGATTGTTACAATTATCATATTTAATCAAAAAGGGATAGATGTGTCACAAATATGTACAAACTCCGCGCACCGGTTACGCTACGGCCAGTAGCCACTGCCTTCACACAAATCACGTGATGATGGTGTTATCACATGATTATGTCAAAAAAGCGGATACGCCAATGAAATTGTTGAACATTTTTTCTATCTGTAATAAACAGCGACATTAAAACTTGAACTCTGGTCTCAAATATGTCGATTTATTACATGCTTTTCGGTGGTTTATAGAAATATATCAGTGAATTAAAACTGGTAATTTCACTGTTTCAAACAGTGAAATTACCACTTTGATAATTTCACTGTTTTGAATTTAAGCCCCTTACGTTGTTTCAGTGAAATACCAGCGTACACAGAACTGGGTACCAACTTAATGACGTGACGTCGTAAATGACGTCACGTTGTATTATTATTTGGCGCGCTTTTCATTCAATATAAGGTTTAATGTCTTTTTAAAACGTTTCTTTGCATGTAATAAAAAGAAAATTTGTTTAGTTTGGTGTAAGATCGAAATATATTTCACCTTGTGAACACCAAAAGTTCATATTTCACTCGTGGCTGCGCATCTCGTGAAATATACCTTTTGGTGCTCACTCGGTGAAATATATTCCGATCTTACACTGAACTAAACAAATATCCTCTATATGATTGAGAAAAAAAATTGATTTTTTGTAAAGCGTAGGGTCGAAATTAATAGCGAGCTCGAAGAGGGGCCTGCTCGCAAAGCGAGCTTTGCGGTAACGCGAGTACCTGCTAAGTGATGTGAATTGACACATCGCAACTTTTCGAATTTAAAAATAACGATAAAAACTGAGGAATTCTGACTGAAAACGGATGTGTAGACTGGTCACCCGCGCACTTCTATGGGAACCATAATTGGACAGGGAACCAGACTAAACGGAAGCAGTGTATAAAATACCGAATGACAATTTTAAAACGGAAAATGTAAAGTAACAAGAACTGTTGGAGGACATTAACGCTCGACTATTCGAAAAGTTGTCACAAGGGTATTTCATTGAGTATAATAATGCTTATCTATATGAATACATAAAATTGTCCGAAAAGGTACAAACCCTTCAGTAGTTATGGAGATGCCAGCTTACAAGCAAAAATTTACCTAGAATTTCTAAGTCGAAAAAGGGGCATAATTATGTAAAAAAGCAAATCAGAGTTATGGGACATGTGCCAATCATCTTAGATAATCACAGAGAACAAGTGTGTGAAGTTTCAATTCATTCCCTTCAGTAGTTTTGGAGATACCAGCTTACACGCAAAAACTTAACCAAGAATTTCTAAGTCGAAAAAGGGGCATAATTATGTCAAAAAGCAAATCAGAGTTATGGGACTTGTGCCAATCATCTAAGATAATCACAGAGAACAAGTGTGTGAAGTTTCAATCCATTCCCTTCAGTAGTTATGGAGATACCAGCTTACACGCAAAAACTTAACCAAGAATTTCTAAGTCGAAAAAGGGGCATAATTATGTTAAAAATCATATCAGAGTTATGGGACTTGTGCCAATCATCTTAGATAATCACAGAGAACAAGTGTGTGAAGTTTCAATCCATTCCCTTCAGTAGTTATGGAGATACCAGCTTACACGCAAAAACTTAACCAAGAATTTCTAAGTCGAAAAAGGGGCATAATTATGTCAAAAAGCAAATCAGAGTTATGGGACTTGTGCCAATCATCTTAGATAATCACAGAGAACAAGTGTGTGAAGTTTCAATCCATTCCCTCCAGTAGATATGGAGATACTAGCTTAGACCACAGTTGTTTCCTCTCGGCCAATCAGAGAGGTTGAAAAGTGTTTGATATATCCCACACATCACAGTAAAGTGTTTGATATAACTATCATGTTTGTATTCGACTAAAAGGAAAACCCCGTTATGTTCACGTTTAAAGCGGGTTACATATAGATACATGTAGTGAAGTAAGTAGTATAATTCCATTCTTCTTAAAAAACTTAACAGATAGCACTAGTTCTTTTTACCATTATTTCTTCATTTCACATCTAACAAGAATAGTTACTGTATTTGTTAATAAGAAAAAAACACAAGCAATAATGAAATGTAATGCGTTAATCAATCTATAATGTAATATAAATTTTACAAAAGTTTTTGTTAACGACAATTTCAGGCACTGTGTTTATAATAATCGCATCCTGAATGTACGGCTCACTCAAAATAGCAGACCCTGTGTATGTACATTCATTTCTGGTTTGCAAGGGGTTTTCACTGGTGGGAGAGAAGGTGTGGTTTCCGAACGGTGACTGGGCTGCGGTTGCTTTATGTTAAACATGCTTTGCTTATATGTTCAAATATCACTTACACTGAACGAAACCACTTTGTACCGTTTTGTAAACTTGACTACGAACACTTTTTATATTATTTACTATATTCTTCGTTAATCACGTTGGCAGGTTATATATTTATGGATTTATGGATTATGCATGTATGTACATGATGTACTGTGTACAAATCTAAATAAAATATCTGTCTCTCTGTCTGTCTGTCTTCATGGCCTCTATCAATGTATCCACCGGAACAAAATAGTACAATATACATGTATGGTGTTACTATTAATATGGTTTTAAGCTGGTGGAAAAAAAACAACATTTTGGACAAAATGAAAATAAACCTCAATTATCATTATATTGAAGGGATGATAACATTTAAATCTTTTTCAGTTTATGAATGAGGTTAAAACAAAACCAGTGCAGTGTGAATATAAAGCATACAGTAAAGAAACGAATCTATACGTCAAGTAAATATTTTCAACTTCAGTCGGACGACCAACATATATCCTGCCCCTTAGGTTAGTTTGTTCGTTAAGGAAATGTTTAATGAAAATTACCTGCTATTTCTCAAATGAGCCCACTCTTAATCCCATGAGTTCAGTCTAAGAAAATTTTTCGGTTAGCGGTCCTGCTTTTTACTTCTTATTCAAGCGATGTGTACGGTGTTACGTCATGTAATCAATAGGAATAACAACAAAAATTCTGAGTTGATATACGCTCAAGTTGCGAAATAGTAATGTTTTCACATTCAAAAATTTTGAATTGTTGACTGCTCTATTGTGATAGAAATTTATAAAGGAATGTGAAATCAATCATTCATAAGATTGTGTATTCAGTAACTTATGAAAGAACATGAATTATGCCATTTCCTCGTGCAATTGTGGCATACAATAAGGCCAAATAGATTGAATAAGAAAACTTTGGATATCCCTATGTAACTGTTGAAGAAAAAACCGTTTAAGCATGTTAAATCTTCACCTTAAACAAAGGAAACTACCTGTGGTCTAAGTCAGATAAACGCTCGTACCAGTTGGATGTGAGATTTATCAACTCGCTTCGCTCGTTGATAAATCTCATCCAACTGGTACTCATGATCTATCCTATACTTACATGCAAAAACTTAACCACAGGGACGCCGACAAATGGGTCACTGCATTAGCTCGATTATTCTGCGAATAGTCGAGCTAAAAATGAACGATTATGTAATACTATTTCACGATAAAAGTGAACCGAGCTCGCTTTGAGGCTTTGCCTTTTTCATATTAATTACTTGATTTCTCTTTCGAGAAGGGTCATTGCATGTTTTGGAAATAAACGGTGCGGTGTAGGATAACGGTAATTAGCCGGTAATTAGTCAACAATACATAGGTATACATAGGCGGATATATATTAAATTTAATGAGCTGTTGTTGTTTTTGGTTTTATTTATACTGGGCGCCGGTTTCCCATATGTCCCAGACTAGTCGGCCTCTTTTACGATTGCTGGTAACGTAGAGCCTGCAACGGAGGAATTAATGAGCTGTCACGGACACTATGCTTAATTTAGTTAATTAATAGGCCTGTCATCACTAAAGCGGGGAATTGTACCTTTTGTACATAGATCGTGCAAACATAATTGGTTATTTAATTGTTTAGCTGTCCACAAATGCATATATACTCTATGAATTATTAAGTTATTAAGTCTTAGGCGTAAATTATTTTAGTATATAAGGTGAGCGAAATATTGGATTCTTTAGTGTAGTTTTTGATGTTAAAACAGACTCACTCACTGACGTTAAATTATGCTTAATACGCAATTGGCATTAATTCTTATTGTTTTACGTATTTGTATAAGAATTGTAAAATTGTTAAAGACATTGTTTAAGCGATTGTGTTATCTTAGAGAATAGTATTTCATATTAAAAAAATACATATATATGACGTTTATAAACTTGATATTGTGTTGACTTGTT